>NC_092237.1:40627479-40711838 GCF_036320965.1 Panulirus ornatus
ATATATATATATATATATATATATATATATATATATATATATATATATATATATGTTTCAGATATCTGGGAGTGGGTCTGGCAGCGGATGGAACCATGGAAGCGGAAGTGAATCATAATGTGGGGGAGGGGGCGAAAATCCTGGGAGCCTTGAAGAAAGTTTGGAAGTCGAAAACACTATCTCGGAAAGCAAAAATGGGTATGTTTGAAGGAATAGTGGTTCCAACAATGTTGTATGGTTGCGAGGCGTGGGCTATGGATAGAGTTGTGCGCAGGAGGGTGGATATGCTGGAAATGAGATGTTCGAGGACAATATGTGGTGTGAGGTGGTTTGATCGAGTAAGTAATGTAAGTGTAAGAGAGATGTGTGGAAATCAAAAGAGCGTGGTTGAGAGAGCAGAAGAGGGTGTTTTGAAATCGTTTGGGCACATGGAGAGAATGAGTGAGGAAAGATTGACCAAGAGGATATATGTGTCGGAGGTGGAGGGAACGAGGAGAAGTGGGAGACCAAATTGGAGGTGGAAAGATGGAGTAAAAAAGATTTTGAGTGATCGGGGCCTGAACATGCAGGAGGGTGAAAGGCGGGCAAGGAATAGAGTGAATTGGATCGATGTGGTATACCGGGGTTGACGTGCTGTCAGTGGATTGAATCAGAGCATGTGGGTCGTCTGGGGTGGGCCGTGAGGGGTTGTGTGGGGCCTAGATGTGGAGGGGGAGCTGTGGTTTCGGGCATTATTGCATGACAGCTAGAGACTGAGTGTGAACGAATGGGGCTTTTGTTGTCTTTTCCTAGCGCTGCCTCGCACACATGAGGGGGGATGGGGATGTTATTCCATGTGTGGCGAGGTGGCGATGGGTATGAATAAAGGCAGACAGTGTGAATTGTGTGCATGGGTATATATGTATATGTCTGTGTGTATATATATGTGTACATTGAGATGTATAGGTATGTATATTTGCGTGTGTGGACGTGTATGTATATACATGTGTATGGGGGTGGGTTGGGCCATTTCTTTCGTCTGTTTCCTTGCGCTACCTCGCAAACGCGGGAGACAGCGACAAAGCAATGTATGTATATATATGTCTATATATATATATATATATATATATATATATATATATATATATATATATATATATATATATATATATATATATATTTTTTTTTTTTTCTTTTTTCAAAATATTCGCCATTTCCCGCATTAGCGAGGTAGCGTTAAGAACAGAGGACTGGGCCTTTGAGGGAATACCCTCACCTGGCCCAATTCTCTGTTCCTTCTTTTGGAATATTGAAAAAAAAAAAAAAAATTGTTAAAAATTGTTAAAAAAAATTATGCCAGGACCCCTCCCTGAAAAATTCCTGCTTCCACCCCAGGACCCTTTTCTTGGGGACTCCTGCAGCTCAAGGCTGCACTACATTCAAAAATTTCTTTGACAAGACTGTGCTCTATCTCATCAATTGACACTACAGCCTTACCAAAGGTGACTTCACTCATGGTGTAACCTCATCCAGGTGGAGGCTGGTAATATATGCACAACACTGGTGGCACTTTTGAGTGAGAAACTGCAGAAGTTGGTGACTGAGTTTAGAAGAGTGTGATAAGAGAAAGTGAATACAAATAAAAGCCAGGTTATTTGGTTCAGCAGGGATGAGGGACAGGTTTATTGGAGTGTGAGTTTGTATGAAGAAAAATTGGAGGAAGTGAAGTGTATTAGGTATCTGGGAATGGAAATGGCAGCAATTGGAACCATGGAAGGAGAAGTGAGTCATAGGGTGGGGTAGGGGGCAAAGTTTTTGGGAGCACTGAATTGGATATGTTTGAAGGAATAGTAGATCCAGCAATATTATATGGGTGTAAGGTATGCGCTGTAGATGGTTCAGTGTGTAAAATGGTGGATGTGTTGGAAATTGAATATTTGTGGACAATATGTGGTGTGAGGTGGCTTAATTGAGTAAGTAATGAAAGGGTAAGATATGTTTGATTATAGGAAGAGTGTGGTTGAGAGAGCAGTAGTGGATGTGTTAGAAGGGGACAGAAGTAGGAGAACAGGGAGACAAAATTGGAGGTGGCAGGTTGGAGTGAAAGAGATTTTGAGTGATTGGGGCTTGAACATCCAGTATGGTAAAAGGTATGCACGAAATAGGGTGAATTTGAACAAGGTGGTATACTTGGGTTGATGTGCTGGCAATGGACTGAACCAGGGCATTCTTTCGTATGTTTCCTTGTGCTACCTCGCTAATGCAGGAGACAGTGACAAAGTATAATAAAAATATATATATATATATATATATATATATATATATATATATATATATATATATATATATATATATATATATATATATATATATATATATATATATATATATATGATAGAGCGCTTGTGGATGATTCGGGTGAGAAACTGCAAAAGATGATGACTGAGTTTGGTACAGTGTTTGAAAGAAGGAAGCTGAGAGTAGATGTGAATAAGAGCAAGGTTATTAGGTTCAGTAGGGTTGAGGAACAAGTTCAATGGGAGGTAAGTTTGAGTGGAGAGGAACTGGAGGAAGTGAAGTGTTTTAGATATCTGGGAGTGGATTTAGCTCCGGATGGAACCATGGAAGCAGAAGTTAGTCACAGGGAAAGGAACGGGGTGAAGGTTCTGGGAGCGTTGAAGAATGTGTTGAAGGCGAGAAGATTATCTCGGAAAGCAAAAATGGGTATGTGTGAAGGAATAGTGGCTCCAGCAATGTTATATGGTTGCAAGGCGTATGCTATCGATAGGGTTGTGCGGAGGAGGGTTGATATGTTGGAAATGAAATGTTTGAGAACAATATGTGGTGTAAGGTATTTTGATCGAGTAAGTGATAAAATGATAAGAGAGATGTATGGTAATAAAAGAAGTGTGGTTGAGAGAGCAGAAGAGGGTGTATTGAAATGGTTTGGTCACATGGAGAGGATAAGTGAGGAAAGATTGACCAAGCGGATGTATGTGTCAGAGGTGGAGGGAACGAGGAGACGTGGGAGACCAAATAGGAGGCGGAAGGATAAAGTGAAAAAAATTTTGAGCGACTTGGGCCTGAACATACAGGATGGTGAAAGGCGTGCAAGGAATAGAGAGAATTGGAGCGATGTGGTATACCGAGGTCGACGTGCTGTTAATGGATTGATCCAGGGCCTCTGAAGCGTCTAAGGTAAACCATGGAAAGTTTTGTGGGGCCTGGATGTGGAAAGGGAGCTGCGGTTTCGGTGCATTATACATGACAGCTAGAGACTGAGCGTGAACGAATGTGGCCTTTGTTGTCTTTTCCTAGCGCTACCTCACGCGCGCACGCGGGGGGAGGGGGATGTTGTTGCTTGTGTGTCGGGATGTCGACGAGAATGGATGAAGGCGGCAGGTATGAATTTGTACATTTGTATATTTGTATATGTGCATGTATGTATATGTACGTATGCGTTGAAATGTATAGGTAAGTAAATATGCGTGTGTGGGCGTTTATGTTTATGCATCTGCATGTGGGTGGGTTTAGCCATTATTTCGTATGTCTCCATGCGGTACCTCGCTAACTCGGGAGACAGCGACAAAGCATGATAAATAGTATATATATATATATATATATATATATATATATATATATATATATATATATATATATATATATATATATATATATATATATATATATCCCTGGGGATAGGGGAAAAAGAATACTTCTCAGGCTTCCTCACGTGTCGTGGAAGGCGACTAAAGGGGACGGGAGCGGAGGGCTAGAAAACCTCCCCTCCTTGTATTTTTATTTTCTAAAAGGGGAAACAGAAGAAGGAGTCACGTGGGGAGTGCTCATCCTCATCGAAGGCTCAGACTGGGGTGTTTAAATGTGTGTGATGTAACCAAGATAAGAAAAAAGGAGAGATACGTAGTATGTTTCAGGAAAGGAACCTGGATGTTTTGGCCCTGAGTGAAACGAAGCTCAAGAGTAAAGGGAAAGAGTGGTTTGGGAATGTTTTGTAGTAAAGTCAGGGGTTGGTGAGAGGACAAGAGCAAGGGAAGGAGTAGCATTACTCCTGAAACAGGAGTGGTGGGAGTATGTGATAGAGTGTAAGAAAGTAAACTCTAGATTGATATGGGTAAAACTGAAAGTGAATGGAAAGAGATGGATGTCTGCGTGTGTATATGTATGTATACGTTGAGATGTATAGGTACGTGTATGTGCGTATGTGGATGTTTATGTATATACATGTGTATGTGGATGGGTTTGGCCATTCTTTCGTCTGTTTCCTTGCGCTACCTCGCTAACGCGGGAGACTGCGACAAAGTCTAATATATATATATATATATATATATATATATATATATATATATATATATATATATATATATAATATATATATATATATATATATATATATATATATATATATATATATATATATATATATTTATGAAATATATATAGATATTTATATATACCATGTATGTATGCCCTTGGCACTTATGTCATTGCTACCTGTGTGTTACGGGGTAGAGTTTTATCCTAGCGTTAACCCGACTCCCAACCTTGTACATATGTACCTTGTCCTTGCTCCTATATATGTATGCACATCACTCGCCTCAGCTAGAAACCTATTTATCGACTATCCCCAAGAAAAAGATAAACACCTTGGTTTAGGGTTAGGTTGACTGCCACGACCAGGATTCGAGGCCAACGTGGTGCGACCCTGGTGCTGGCCCGTGTTGACTTACAGTCAGCAAAACTAACCTGCTACACCACTCATGTCGTATGTTATGTATGTAACCACAAGATACTACTCTCCCTCACCGTGTATCAGTACACGTGTGCTACTGTGTTGGGGTGTTCGAACCCGTCGCGGTCTTCACTTCTATACCTGAACATGGCATAGTTAGTAGCATGCTGTAAACAAGTGACGACAACAGGGTTAAAGGAGAGGTTGAAACAGGAGTAATCCAGTAACGATTAATTGGCTGTTTTTTACGCCATTCCCACACGCTGCCATGACTGCGGCTTCTGCACCCCTAGCGAGATGCCGTCTCTAATACCGTGCCTTTCAAGGATGTAGCAGTCAGCCCGTTGAGTACAGCTGATAACCCATCACGCTGGACAGGCTTGCCTCCTCGCTTATTGAAGCAGAGACGCTACAAACCGCAGAGGATTACCATCAGCTAGAACAGCGGCAGGAGCAGCTCTAAAAAGCAGCAAACTGTAGCTGTCGCAGAGGACGCCGCCAGAGTCTACCGTGCTGCTGCAGAGGACACCGCCAGAGCCGACCGTGCTGCTGCAGAGGACGCCGCCAGAGCCGACCGTGCTGCTGCAGAGGACACCGCCAGAGCCGACCGTGCTGCTGCAGAGGACGCCGCCAGAGCCGACCGTGCTGCTGCAGAGGACGCCTCCAGCGTCGACCGTGCTGCTGCAGAGGACGCCTCCAGAGCCGACCGTGCTGCTGCTGAGTCGACCGTGCTGCTGCAGAGGACGCCGCGAGCGTCGACCGTGCTGCTGCAGAGGACGCCGCCAGAGCCGACCGTGCTGCTGCAGAGGACGCCGCCAGAGCCGACCGTGCTGCTGCTAAGTCGACCGTGCTGCTGCAGAGGACGCCTCCAGCGTCGACCGTGCTGCTGCAGAGGACACCGCCAGAGCCGACCGTGCTGCTGCAGAGGACGCCGCCAGAGCCGACCGTGCTGCTGCTGAGTCGACCGTGCTGCTGCAGAGGACGCCTCCAGAGCCGACCGTGCTGCTGCAGAGGACACCGCCAGAGCCGACCGTGCTGTCATGGACTTCAGTAATCAAGCGCTACACATAAGCAGTGGTGCCACCTGGCTCGCAGAGTTTGGCTGGCGGCGACGCTGACGACTCGACCACGGCCGGCGCTTCAGCTACAGCAGCACCAGTACATCCTCGTCCTCACCTGCGCCAGCCCTAGGCTCTCGCATCACAACAACTCTCGCCCAACGTGTCTTTGTATCATTTTAAGCTGTGGTGTTGTGTATGGGTGGAATATGTGGAATTACTCCAGCTCCTGAGCCAACCACTAAGCACACCCATCTGGCGTATCTCTGGTCATGCCAGATGCTGAAATAAATGCCACATCCACATAGCAAGTACCCTGCCCAGATTTTACTTGGTCGCCCCCTACAGACGATGATGCTAACATACCTACTTTCCTTTGTTCCCAAGTGGTAGAATGCAGCCGACGAGTGTGACACTCGGCAACTCTCCCTCAAGCAGAAGGCTGAGCAGCATCACAACTTCTCTGCTCGCTCCCTGCCTTCCCTCAGAGTTGGCGCTGCAGCAAGTACCCAGGACCAGGTCTGGCAGCGCAGGGATAAGGTAAGGAGGGACT
Source organism: Panulirus ornatus (assembly GCF_036320965.1). Classification (NCBI taxonomy): domain Eukaryota; kingdom Metazoa; phylum Arthropoda; class Malacostraca; order Decapoda; family Palinuridae; genus Panulirus; species Panulirus ornatus. Next base: position 40,633,820 of record NC_092237.1, read on the forward strand.
GCGGTCGGTATTGGTCGCTACCGCGACTACCACGTGAATCTACTTATTGGTTAGGTTGTGATGGTGTAACCTCCGTTGCACGCAGCAGCCTCTGACACCACAAATTCCATAGACATTCCCAGGGAATCACCACCATCGTAGACGATGGGGCAGGCAAAGCATCAGGCTCACTTTTCCCTCCCCCTTGATGCACCCCAACGACGAAGCCATCTCCAGCACAGACACCCTGACCGCCTGACCCTCTCGTCCTCGCCATGTGCGTCGGATTATGTAACGTATTACTGTATGATGTATACTCTGTCTCCATTAAGGGCTAAGTATGTATCATATGTATGTATATCATTTATGTATCTCTCTCTCTCTCTCTCTCTCTCTCTCTCTCTCTCTCTCTCTCTCTCTCTCTCTCTCTCTCTCTCTCTCTCTCTCTCTCTCTCTCTCTCTCTCTCTCTCTCTCTCTCTATGTATATATATATATATATATATATATCTTTTTTTTTTTTGTACTTTATCATTTATATATCACTATTCATATGTATACTATATATGTATGTAACCACCAAGTATGTTGTATGTTATGTATGTAACCACAAGATCCTACTTTGCTTAACTGTGTATCAATGCGCGTGTGCGCCTGCGGTGGTGACGTTCGTCACCTACCCAGTCAGTTCCCGGCTGTCTGCTGCCAGCTTCACACATCTAGAATTGTACAACTGCTTCCACAAGTAAACCTCACAAACCATCGCTGTTTTCTCTTTCATACCCGAACAGAGGCGTCGACTGGGACCAGATCTCATGCTTCGATGTATGCGGACTTGTTATCTCATAAACAGTGTTGCGAATGCTTTAACTATTAAGTGATAACGACGATGATCTCTCAGTTATCAGCACATTCAAGAAAAATTCTGTTATCCCACCAGTCCAGCCCTCACTCATGAAGCACTCCTGACCCATTCCAAGGAAATCCTTTCCAACAGGGAAGACACCAACGTACTCATGAGAGACAACTCAACAGTCAGCCACAAATGAACCTCACCTCTTAACAGGGAAACTCATGAAAAACTTGTACAAAATCCATCCAGAGACAACTGCCCACCTGCCCTTCCCTCCCACTATACCAATACTACAATACAACCCTAAACATCTCATGATACAGACCCTGGCAACATGACGAACTCTCACATAAAACGCTGTAGCCCATTTGTAATCCCAGCACTTACAAGTGTCATCAAGCACCCCTGGCTATACAACGAAATCCCTAACATCTGAAAACTTGCCTACATAATACTAGTCTTGAAACTCTCCAAAGCACCCAACTTCCCTTCCTCCAGTCTTCCTATACCACTTTTATCCTTGGTGTCCGAACTCTGGAAAACTGACCCACAACAGAATCACATAAAACATCTCACTTTCACCTACTCAGCATGGCTTTAGACCCAAACACTATACCACCATACTACAAAGTAAGGTCACGCAATATATCCTACATGGATTCAACTAACTACAACCCCTGTTCTGCACAGTACCAGTGGAAATAAAAAAAAAAGATTGGCGCTGTCCTCTGACACATTCTGACACAAAAAGATACTTGACAGCACCGTATATAACAATGACAAAAAATAGTTAGCAAAACTCGCAATGGCATTATCTCTAGAACACTTAATTTGGAGTTCACCAAAGAAGGATTCTCTCTGCAACTCCCTTTAGCCTCTTCCTACATGACCTCCAGTTACCTTACACAAACCATAATATGAAGGTCCTTTCATCTGCAGATTACGCCATGATCACATCACAACACAATAACACCACGGTAGCAAGCAGCAACATCAAGCATGCAGCTCTACGTCATACAGTTGGAACTAAGACTCACCTCGAACAGAATGTCTGCATCTTACAGCATTCTTCAATCATTCTTTCAACAACAGAAATACAAGAATCTTTCTCATTAGCACCAGTCCCTTTGAATGGACAGTCTCCCCCACTAAGAAAACAGCAACCATTTTAGTCATCAAATACGACTCGCATATAACTTTTACTCCGTACACCAACATCAACAACAAAAAAGCACCACACAAACTAAATGCCTTCAGAACGCTAACTGGCATCAGATTTGGATAAGTAATGGAATCCCGCAACATCCCAATCAAACAATTCATCCGCTCCACTTAATGGTGCACCTGTCTGATCTTCCATCCACTCTGAAGCGAATATAACAAAGTTGCAAACCGAAATTACACAAAACAGTCCACTCAGAACAATCATTGCTTCCGAGCAACTCCGGACGCTCAACAAAGATCTTCTCAGTACAGTCCTACCCAAACTTGCTCAGCACTCGGTTCTATGCGACAGGTATCATATATACAGATGCAAAAAAAGTCATTTGATATTTTTGTTATAGCTTCGTTGTCTTGAACCAAGTCACCATTTTCCGTAATCAATGAACTTATTAATTGGGCAATGACTATTTCGCTTCTCACATATCTGTAAAACTCCTAAACTTTCTATTGCTATTTTCAACAACATACGCTTCATACTTACGTTTACTTTGAAGTATAACTCTCTTACTTTCTTTATGCAGATCTGCATACCTCGCTCTACTATGCTGGTTATTGGATTCTCTGAGTTTCTTGTGAGTTGTTTTCTTAGACAACAGTTTTTTTTTATTATTTCATTGTCCCACGACTTTGGTTTAGATTTAGAAATAGACCTTTTATTACGCATGGTACATATGTTCCCTATGCTGCTTTGAAGGATTTTGTGAAGCTTTTCCAAGCTACGGTGATGTCGTACTGATTGACTGTATTTGCTTATCGAGAACAATGTGAAGATCGCTAAAATTTGCTAGTTTCAAATCGGGTATTATCCACGACTGTTATTTTGATCAACAGTAACTGCAGTGTTGAAAACATCCAGAGAAGTAATTTATCGGTGATCATTTGTACCAAACTCCTCCAGCTTCAATATTATTAACGAGATCCTCATTTGTATTAAGAACTAACTCGAATACATTCTCGTCGTGAATAAGTTTCTCGACTAATGTATTAATCAAGCAAACCTAGGTAGAGTTCACACACGGAGCTACTGGAAATGGATTCCCCCATTTAGACACTGGTGTAGTAGAATCTACTTCAGTGGAATCTTATTCATTACAAATTTCTGCTAACTCGTCATGAGATCTTCCGTCTACCTCTGGTGTGTGTGCGGGAGGGATATAAGCTAGTCATACCGTTATTTTCTTACGTAGTTTATCTATAATTTCTACAGAAATGAAATCGACATTTACAACGACTGCAAGTTTTCTTTTTCTACGGGATTTAGATAAGCTTTAACAAAGCGCAAGACACTACTGCTTACTGTGCTTGTCCCGTCCCTATTAAGCAAGGTAGACCCTGGAATTCGGTATTCGACAAAGAAATCTCTATAACTGATATCTAAACAAGATTCGAAAATGGCAATCATGTCATATTCTCCTTCCAGCGCTGTTGTCACCTACTCTAACACATTATTTGGTATAGTCCGAGCGTTAGCATAGAATATTTCTAGACGAACTGAGACCTGCTTGGGAAGGTAATTATGGAGGGGGATGGGTCTGCTTCACACTAGCTGTGTGGTTTGACCAAAATGCGCGAGTAGTCTTACTAAAGAGCCTACCAAAACGCGCACTGTGGTAAACCGATGTAATATGAAATATAAAGTATGGCTGACCGATGTAATATGATGAATGCAGTATGGTAAACCGATATCACATGAAATATGCGATTTGGTAAACCAGTATAACCAGCTTCAGCATAAGAAAGATACGTAAACTTTCTAATACTTCATTTTGTAACAAGTTTTAATTGAACTATATCAAGGATATTGACTGCTTTATGCAGTTTGATCAAATGTATTTATATGTTTCAGGTAGATGATTAGTATTTTCTTACGGCTGAATCTGTAATTAGACTCCCGAGTTTGTTTAGTGTTTTGTTGTTCGTCATGAATAGAATATCGGCTTCGTTTTAACTTTTCGACTATACAAAAGGTGAAAGACTCCGGAATTAACCAGAGAAACTAGACTGATATAGTTCAAAATGCCAGCGAGAAGGTGAGATCATCGACCTTAAGAGCTATGTTACTGTGAGAAGCCTAGGTTATACGGACATCAACTTGCAAAAGCTCCACTGCATTATGAACCACTCACAAAACTGTGAGTTCGTTTGTAACTTTTGTTGGTAAATATCTACCGCCTCTACACGTCTAAATATTCATGGGGAAAAAACTTACCGTCAGACCATGTGTGTGTATTTACTTTTCTGACTACATATGCAGCTCTGTTTGGTGTAGTCGTTATAGTGTCTTATTCAAAGGAGTTGACCAATATTTGAAGTGAGTAAATATATAGTGAGAACGAAAGAAAGACGCCCAATTCAACTAATCATTCTTTCTATGCCCTTTAACTTTAGTCATTGAATCTCTCATTTCTTTTTTTTCACTTACAACAATTCTCCCATGTATCACCTCATCATAACTCTCTGAAGAACCTTACCCATATTACCTCATAAGACCTGCGCTCTGACTTGTCTGAACATCAAGTATCCTGCCACATCCTGTACAGTTGCCTCTGGAGATGTTCACCTTGATTGATATTAACCCATGTTCTCTCATGATGAAATGTGCCACGTTACGTGTTTATCGCTTTCCCTCTATCATGAGAACACCAGCAGTATGCCAGAATATCAGAACTGCGATAGATTAAAGTCCATGCTACACCCCCCGCTCTCCCTGAGTTGAGGTCAACACACACATAAAAACACTAGATTTCTTGTATCTTCTAATTTCCATATGGCCGAGGTGGCCCTCAATTCGAAGCCTAACCTTGGTGTATATACAGATACCAGGAATATGTTAATCAAATTTTCTTACACGATAATCATAACGCACATCTTACATGCATCGCAAACAAGTGAAACAGTCTGCAAATACTGCTTTTCACAATAAAAACTTCATTTTCTTTGACATCATTCACACTATGACTAACACTATCTGTGTGTAGACATAAGACAGCAATATAATGTTCCAGTCCTTTCCTCGTAGTCAGCAGTCAGCATTATGAAGTAGACATATGAATTCCCGATTTTCCCTGCAAGGCTTCCTGATGTACCTGCAAATATCTATCCCTTATCTTAAAACGCGATGCAACATACATTAAGTGGAGTCAAATGGATGCAGCCTCTAAGCTCACTGATTCATATTCTTAAATCCAGCTCGATTAAGTAACATTGTTCTTAATCATTCACTTCGTAGTTTGAATTGATTTGTAAAATGTGACATCTCATTTGTCACACTTTCACTCACACACATCCAACGCTTAGGTCGAACATCAAAAATCATTCCACATGGCTCCTGTGAAACGTCTATGGTCCTCTTTAGTTAACTCATTTTACTTGTCCTTCACGTTCTACTTCTGTTACCATATTACTTTACAGTTAGTACGTTTCATGAACCCAGGATCTTCCATTAGCTGTACATTACCATCTAGTTTTAACCATCTTTCAGTCACTCATGTGTCCACTTTTCTTGACCATGTTTCTTACATTTTCACTCCTAAATTCGTCTAGTCTTCTGATGCTGTACTTTTCATGAATATTATCAAGTGCTGTTTTCTCTACGTATGCGAACCTCGGTCAGCTATCTCATTCATGCATCAGTTAACATGCTCTCTATAATTCAGGAATCTTAAAAAACTCTAGATGTATTGTCTCTCACAAAAACCATCCACAGACCTCCAGTACTTTTCCCTTGTATGACTCAGTATCACCTCTACCACAACCCTTCTTACTGAAAATGACTTTCCTGTAACTAAACCCATTCGGAAGGTAGTTTTTTCATCATTCTAACTGATAATGCATCACGACATTCCACATCTTATAAGAGTTTTACTTTTACATTTAACACGCATTTTCTTTCATTATTCTCCTCTGACACATACAATTCCCATTACATCATCAAGAAGACGCATACATGACAATTGCATATGACCATATTTTTCCTCCACTTTGCAACAAACATGTAGCACCTCACACTCATAACAGTATTGGTCCATTCCATGAAAACTGTAGACAACTACGTTGATACAAGAAAGAGACTTCAATCATCCAAGTGTACGGCAAAATGATTTGGTAAACAGAGAAGAGGTACTAAAAACTTTGCGGAAGATGAAAGCCAGCAAGACAGCGGGATTGGATTGTATTGCAGTGGAATTTATTAAAAAAGGGGGCGACTGTATTGTTGACTGGTTGGTAAGGTTATTCAATATATGTATGACTCATGGTGAGGTGCCTGAGGATTGGCGGAATTCTTGCATAGTGCCATTGTACAAAGGCAAAGGGGATAAAAGTGAATGCTCAAATTACAGAGGTATTAGTTTGTTTAATATTCCTGGGAAATCATATAGGAGGGTATTGATAGAGAGAATGAAGGCATGTACAGTGTGGTTTCAGAAGTGGTAGATGATGTGTGGATCAGGTGTTTGCTTTGAAGCATGTATGTGAGAAATACTTAGAAAAGCAAATGGATTTGTATGTAGCATTTATGGATCTGGAGAAGGCATATGATAGAGTTGATAGACTTGTTCAAATTCATTCTATTCTTTGCACGCCTTTCACCCTCCTGTATGTTCAGGCCCCGATCGCTCAAAATCTTTTTCACTCCATCGTTCCACCTCCAATTTGGTCTCCCACTTCTCCTCGTTCCCTCCACCTCTGACACATATTAACTCTTTTTCAGTCTTTCCTCACTCATTCTCTCAATATGACCAAACCATTTTAGTACACCATCTTTTGCTCTCTCAACCACACTCTTATTATTTCCACACATCTCTCTTGTCCTTTCATTACTTAATCGATCAAACCACCTCACACCACGTATTTTCCTCAAACATTTCATTTCCAACACATCTATCCTCCTCCGCACAACCCTATCTACAGCCCATGCCTCGCAACCATGTAACATTGTTTGAACCACTATTCCTTCAAACAAACCCATTTTTCTCTCCGAGATAACGTTCTCGCCTTCCATACATTCTTCAACACCCCCAGAACTGTCGCCCCCTCCCCCACCCTGTGACTCACTTCCATGGTTCCATCCGCTGCTAAATCCACTCCCAGATATCTAAAACACTTCACTTAATTGTTTTCTTCCATTTAAACTTACCTCCCAATCTACCTGTCCCTAATAACCTTGCTCTTATTCACATTCACTCTCAGCTTTCTTCTTTTACACACTTTACCAAACTCAGTCAGTCACCAACTTCTGCAGTTTCTCACCCGGATCAACCACCAGCGATGTATCATCAGCGAACAACATCTAACTCACATCCCAAGCTCTCTCATCCAAAACAGATGGCATAATTGCCCCTCTCTCCAAAACTCTTGCATTCATCTCCCTAACAACACCATCCATGAACAAATTAGACAACCATGGAGACATCACGCACCCCTGCCGTAAACCGACATTCACTGGGAACCAATCGCTTTCCTCTCTTCCTGCTCGTACACATGCCTTACAGCCTTAATAAAAACTTTTCACTCCTTCTAGCAACTCACCATATCCTTTTAATACCTTCCAAAGAGCATCTCTACCAACTCTATCATATGCCTTCTCCAGATCCATAAATGCTACATACAAATCCATCTGTTTTTCTAAGTACTTCTCACATACATTCTTCAAGGCAACACCTGATCCGCACATCCTCAACCACTTCTGAAAACATACTGCTCTTCCCCAATCTGATGTTCTGTATATGCCCTCTGAATACACCTTCCCTCATAATTTCCCAGGTATACACAACAAACTTATACCTCTGTAATTTGAACACTCACCTTTATCCCCTTTGCCTTTGTACAATAGCACTACGCATGCATTCTGCCAATCCTCAGGCGCTTCACCACGAATCATATATTCACTGAATAGCCTCATCAACCAGCCAATAACACAGTCATCCCATTTCATAATAAATTCCACTGCAATACCATCCAATCCCGCTGCCTTGCCGGCTTTCATCTTCCGCAAAGCTTTCACTACCTCTTCTCTCTTTGCCAAACCGTTCTCGCTGACTCTCTCACTTTGCACACCACCTCGACCAAAACACCCTATATCTGCCACTCTATCATCAAACACATTCAACAAACCTTCAAAATACTCACTCCATCTCCTTCTCACTTCACCACTACTTGTCATTACCTCCCCATTAGCCCCCCATTTGTTCTCTTGTCTTACGTACTTTATTTACCTCCTTCTAAAACATCTTTTTATTCTCCCTAAAATTTAATGATACTCTCTCACACCAACTCTCATTTCCCCTCTTTTCACTCCTTGCACCTTTCTCTTGACCTCCTGCCTCTTTCTTTTATACATCTCCAAGTCATTTACAATATTTCCCTTCAAAAATCGTCCAAATGCCTCTCTCTCTTCTCTTTCACTAACAATCTTACTTCTTCATCCCAGTACTCACTACCCTTTCTAATCTGCCCACCTCCCACCTTTCTCATGCCACATGTATCTTTTGCACAGGCCATCAGTGCTTCCCTATACACATTCCATTCCACCCTTACCTCATTTGCTCTCACTTTTTTCCATTCTGCACTCAATCTCTCGTGGTACTTCCTCAAACAAGTCTCCTTTCCAAGTTTACTTACTCTCACCACTCTCTTCACCCCAACATTCTCTCTTCTTTTCTGAAAACCTCTACAAATCTTCACCTTCGCCTCCACAAGATAAAGATCAGACATCCCTCCATTTGCCCCTCTCAGCACATCAATATCTAAAAGTCTCTCTTTCACACGCCTATCAATTAACACGTAATCCAATAATGCTCTCTGGCCATCTCTCCTACTTACATACGTATACTTATATATATATATATATATATATATATATATATATATATATATATATATATATATATATATATATATATATATATATATATATATATATATATATATATATATATATATATATATATATATATATCTCACTTTAAACCAGGTATTCCCAATTACCAGTACTTTTTCAGTACACAATCTACAAACTCTTCACCATTTCCAATAACAACAATGAACTCCCCATGTACAACAATTATACCCTCGACTGCCACATTACTCGCCTTTGCACTCAGATCACCAATCACTATAACCCGGTTTCGTACATCAAAGCTGCTAACACACTCACTCAGCTGCTTCCAAGACACTTGCCTCTCAAGATCTTTCTTCTCATCCCCAGGTGCCTAGGCACCAATAATCACGCATCTCTCTCAACCTACTTTGAGTCTTACCCATTTCTCACGTATCGTAGGTGATTAAAGGGACGGGTGCGGGAGGCTAGAAACCCTCTCCTCCTTGTATTTTAACTTTCTGAAAAGGGAAACAGAAGAAGGAGTCACACGGGGAGTACTCATCCTCCTCGAAGGCTCAGACTGGGGTGTCTCAATGTGTGTGGATGTAGCCAACATGAGAAAAAAGGAGAGATAGGTAGGATGTTTGAGGAAAGGAGCCTAGATGTTTTAGTTCTGAGTGAAACGAAGCTCAATGGTAAAAGGGAAGAGTGGTTTAGGAATGTCTTGCGAGTAGAGTCAGGGGTTAGTGAGAGGACAAGAGCAAGGGAAGGAGTAGCACTACTCCTGAAACAGGAGTGGTCGGAGTATGTGACGGAATGTAAGAAAGTAGATTCTAGATTGATATGGGCAAAACTGAAAGTTGATGGAGAGAGATGGGTGATTATTGGTGCATATGCACCTGGGCATGAGAAGAAAGATCATGAGAGGCAAGTGTTTTGGGAGTAGCTGAATGAGTGTGTTAGTAGTTTTGGTGCACGAGACCGGGTTATAGTGATGGATGATTTTAATGCAAAGGTGAGTAATGTAGCAGTTGAGGGAATAATTGATGTGCATAGGGTGTTCAGTGTTGTAAATGGAAATGGTGAAGAGCTTGTAGATTTATGTGCTGAAAAAGGACTAATGATTGGGAATACCTGGTTTAAAAAAGACAGATATACATACGAATACGTAGGTAAGTAGCAGAGGTGTCCAGAGAGCATTATTGGATCACGTGTTAATTGATAGGCGCGCGAAAGAGAGAGTTTTGGATGTTAATGTGCTGAGAGGTGCAACTAGAGGGATGTCTGATCATTATCTTGTGGAGGCGAAGGTGAAGATTTGTAGAGGTTTTCAGAAAAGAAGAGAGAATGTTGGGGTGAAGAGAGTGGTGAGATAAAGTGAGCTTGGGAAGGAGACTTGTGTGAGGAAGTACCAGGAGAGACTGATTACAGAATGCAAAAGGCGAGAACAAAGGACGTAAGGGCAGTGGGAGAGGAATGAGATGTATTTAGGGAAGCAGTGATGGCTTGCGCAAAAGATGCTTGTGGCATGAGAAACGTGGGAGGTGGGCAGAGTAGATAGGGTAGTGAGTTGTTGGATGAAAAAAGTAAGATTATTAGTGAAAGAGAAGAGAGAGGCATTTGGACGATTTTTGCAGGGGAATAATGCAAATGACTGGGAGATGTATTAAAGAAAGAGGCAGGAGGTCAAGAGAAAGGTGCAAGAGGCGAAAAAGAGGGCAAATGAGAGTTGGGGTGAGAGAGTATCATTAAATTTTAGGGAGAGTAAAAAGATGCTTTGGAAGGAGGTAAATAAAGTGCGTAAAACAAGGGAATCAATGGAAACTTCAGAGAAGGGGGTTAATGGGGAGGTGATAACAAGTAGTGGTGATGTGAGAAGATGGAGTGAGTATTTTGAAATTTTGTTGAGTGTGTTTAATATTAGAGTGGCAAATATAGGGTGTTTTGGTGGAGGTGGTGTGCAAAGTGAGAGGGTTAGGGAAAATGATTTGGTGAATAGAGAAGAGGTAGTAAAAGCTTTGCGGAAGATGAAAGCCGGCAAGGCAGCGGGTTAGGATGGTATTGCAGTGGAATTTATTAAAAAAGGAAGTGACTGTAATGTTGACTGGTTGGTAAGGTTATCTAATGTTTGTATAACTCATGGTGAGGTCCCTGAGGAATGGCGGAATGCTTGCATAGTGCCATTGCACAAAGGCAAAGGGGATAAGAGTGAGTGCTCAAATTACAGAGGTATGAGTTTGTAGAGTATTCCTGGGAAATTATATGGGAGAGTATTGATTGAGAGGGTGAAGGCATGTACAGAGCATCAGATGAGGAAGAGCAGTGTGGTTTCAGAAGTAGTAGAGGATGTGTGGATCAGGTGAATGTTTTGAAAAGTGTATGTGAGAGATACTTAGAAAAGCAAATGGAGTTGTATGCAGCATTTATGGATCTGAAGAAGGCATATGATGGAGTTGATTGAGGTGCTCTGTGGAGGGTATTAAGAATATATGGTGTGGGAGGTAAGTTGTTAGAAGCAGTGAAAAGTTTTATCAAGGATGTACGGCATGTGCACGTGTAGGAAGAAAGGAGAGTGATTGGTTCTCAGTGAATGTTTGTTTGCGGCAGGGGTGCGTGATGTCTCCATGGTTGTTTAATTTGTTTATGGATGGGGTTGTCCGGGAAGTGAATGCAAAAGTTTTAGAAAGAGGGGCAAATATGCAGTCTGTTATGATGAGAGAGCTTGGGAAGTGAGTCAGTTGTTGTTCGCTGATGATACAGTGCTGGTTGGTGATTTGGGTGAGAAACTGCAGAAGCTGGTGACTGACTTTGGTAAAGTGTGTGAAAGAAAAGCTGAGAGTAAATGTGAATAAGAGCAAGGTTATTAGGTACAGTAAGGTTGAGGGACAAGTCAACTGGGAGGTACGTTTCTATGGAGAAAAACTGGAGGAAGTGAAGTGTTTTAGATATCTGGGAGAGGATTTGACAGCGGATGGAACAATGGAAGCGGAGGTAAATTATAGGGTGGGGGAGGGGACGAAAGTTCTGGGAGCGTTGAAAAATGTGTGGTAGTCGAGAACGTTATCTTCAAAAGCAAAAATGGGTATGTTTGAAGAGAAGTGGTTCCAACAATGTTATATGGCTGCGAGGCGTGGGCTATAGATAGAGTTGTACGGAGGAGGGTGGATGTGCTGGAAATGAGATGTTTGAGGACAATATGTGGTGTGAGGTGGTTTGATCGAGTAAGTAACGAAAGGGTAAGAGAGATGTGTGATAATAAAAAATTAGTGTGGTTGAGAGAGCAGAAGAGGGTGTTTTGAAATGGTTTGGTCACAATGAGAGAATGAGTGAGGAAACATTGACAAAGAGGATTAATTTGTTAGAGGTGGAGGGAACGTAAAGTGGGAGACCAAATTGGAGGTGGGAAGATGGAGTGAAAAAGATTTTGAGTGTTTAGGGGCCTGAACATGCAAGAGGGTGAAAGGTGTGCAAGGAATATAGTGAATTTGAATGATGTGGTATACCGTGGTCGACGTGCTGTCAATGGATTGTACTAAGGCATGTGAAGCGTCTGAGGTAAACCATGGAAAGTTCCGTAGGGCTTTGGTTTCGGTGCAATATACATGACAGCTAGAGACTGAGTGCGAACGAATGTGGCCTTTGTTGTCTTTTCCTAGCGCTACCTTGCGCACATGCGGGAGGGAAGGGGTTTTCATTTCATGAGTGGCGGGGTGGCGACGGAAATGGATAAGGGCAGACAGTATTAAAGATGCAGGCATGCTAATCGCTAGGCTATGGGGCTGTATAATAGGAAACAACTATTTGAAATACTAAGTACTCGAATACCCTTCGTCTCACAATGGTGAGCAACGGGGTCTATACCGGTTGTTTCCGAACAGACGCACATAGCCAGCTGATAGCGTTTTACCGAACCTAACTATTATACAGTCCCATAGCCTAGCGGTTACATGCCTGCCTCTTGCACAGGGGTCCCGGGTTCGATCCTGGCTGTTGGAGGTTTGTATGTTCTATGAAGGTGCGCGTTCATATGCACTTTATTCGTATTCATATACCTCCGCGTTGTACAGTTAGGTTACGCAAGATGAAAGCCGGCAAGGCAGCAGGTTTGGATGGTATTGCAGTGGAATTTATTAAAAAAGGGGGTGACTGTATTGTTAACTGGTTGGTAAGGTTATTTAATGTATGTATGACTCATGGTAAGGTGCCTGAGGATTGGCGGAATGCGTGCATAGTGCCATTGTACAAAGGCAAAGGGGATAAGAGTGAGTGCTCAAATTACAGAGGTATAAGTTTGTTGAGTATTCCTGGTAAATTATATGGGAGGGTATTGATTGAGAGGGTGAAGGCATGTACAGAGCATCAGATTGGGGAAGAGCAGTGTGGTTTCAGAAGTGGTACAGGATGTGTGGATCAGGTGTTTGCTTTGAAGAATGTATGTGAGAAATACTTAGAAAAGCAAATGGATTTGTATGTAGCATTTATGGATCTGGAGAAGGCATATGATAGAGTTGATAGAGATGCTCTGTGGAAGGTATTAAGAATATATGGTGTGGGAGGCAAGTTGTTAGAAGCAGTGAAAAGTTTTTATCAAGGATGTAAGGCATGTGTACGTGTAGGAAGAGAGGAAAGTGATTGGTTCTCAGTGAATATAGGTTTGCGGCAGGGGTGTTTGATGTCTCCATGGTTGTTTAATTTGTTTATGGATGGGGTTGTTAGGGAGGTGAATGCAAGAGTTTTGGAAAGAGGGGCAAGTATGAAGACTGTTGGAGATGAGAGAGCTTGGGAAGTGAGTCAGTTGTTGTTCGCTGATGATACAGCGCTGGTGGCTGATTCATGTGAGAAACTGCAGAAGCTGGTGACTGAGTTTGGTAAAGTGTGTGAAAGAAGAAAGTTAAGAGTAAATGTGAATAAGAGCAAGGTTATTAGGTACAGTAGGGTTGAGGGTCAAGTCAATTGGGAGGTTAGTTTGAATGGAGAAAAACTGGAGGAAGTAAAGTGTATTAGATATCTGGGAGTGGATCTGGCAGCGGATGGAACCATGGAAGCGGAAGTGAATCATAGGGTGGGGGAGGGGGCGAAAATCCTGGGAGCCTTGAAGAATGTGTGGAAGTCGAGAACATTATCTCGGAAAGCAAAAATGGGTATGTTTGAAGGAATAGTGGTTCCAACAATATTGTATGGTTGCGAGGCGTGGGCTATGGATAGAGTTGTGCGCAGGAGGGTGGATGTGCTGGAAATGAGATGTTTGAGGACAATGTGTGGTGTGAGGTGGTTTGATCGAGTAAGTAATGTAAGGGTAAGAGAGATGTGTGGAGATAAAAAGAGCGTGGATGAGAGAGCAGAAGAGGGTGTTTTGAAATGGTTTGGGCACATGGAGAGAATGAGTGAGGAAAGATTGACCAAGAGGATATATGTGTCGGAGGTGGAGGGAACGAGGAGAAGAGGGAGACCAAATTGGAGGTGGAAAGATGGAGTGAAGAAGATTTTGTGTGATCGGGGCCTGAACATGCAGGAGGGTGGAAGGAGGGCAAGGAATAGAGTGAATTGGAGCGATGTGGTATACCGGGGTTGACGTGCTGTCAGTGGATTGAATCAGGGCATGTGAAGCGTCTGGGGTAAACCATGGAAAGCTGTGTAGGTATGTATATTTGCGTGTGTGGACGTATGTATATACATGTGTATGGGGGCGGGTTGGGCCATTTCTTTCGTCTGTTTCCTTGCGCTACCTCGCAAACGCGGGAGACAGCGACAAAGCAAAAAAAAAAAAAAAAAAAAAATATATATATATATATATATATATATATATATATATATATATATATATATATATATATATATATATATATATATATATATATATATATGTTTATATATATATATATATATATATATATATATATATATATATATATATATATATATATATATATATATATATATATATATACATATATATATATATATATATATATATATATATATATATATATATATATATATATATATATATATATATATATATATATATATATATATATGAGTGGATAAGCCACTCTTCGCCTGTTTCCTGGCACTACCACAGACATATACATATATACACATGTACATATTCATAATTGCTTGCATTCATACATTCCTGCCGCTTTCCCGCCACACAGGAAATAACAACTGAAAAAAAGAGAAAAAAGGCCATTTTAAACGAGGCAGGAATATAGAAAGTCCATCACTAAACACATTAAGTTGGGCCAAGCGAGACCGTTCTTGCCCACATGTGGAGTGGAGGTGAGGTTGGGCTTTTGTGATTCTAACCTTCATAACCCAGGACCGGATCGGTCAGTGTAGCGTTCTTCTTGTCCAGAAATGGTGGACTCAATAGCTTGTGGTGGGTCAATGTCTTGTCACATCTCCCCTAAAACGACTTTAAGTCTACGTATTACTGGCGTGCCTTTAAAGAGCAGTATATCGTTGGTTATATTTGTTTGCATGTTGATAACAGGTCCTTTCTCTCTGATATGAATGGCTTCTAACATCTGTAGTCTCTTCTGATTACTGCAACTAATAATGATTTTGTTGTTATTCAATTACTATAATCTCTCTCATGAATAACACCAAAATGATTACTAGTTGCAGCGATCGGATATTAGAAGCCAATTACATTAGAGAGAAACCATCTGTTATCAACATTCAGAAGCAGAGAAACGTGAACACCGCCATACAGCTCTTTGATGGCCCGCCAATGGGACGTAGACCTAATGCCGTTTTAGGGCAGATATGACACGTCATTGACCTAACACAAGCTACTGAGTCAGCCATTTCTGGACAGGAGAACGCGGCACTGACCAACCCTGACGTGGGTTACGAAGGTCAGAGAGAATCACACGAACCTAGCCTGACCTCAGCTCCGCATCCAAACTAAAATAGTCTAGCTTGACCTAGCTTAATGTAATTAATGATAGACTTTCTTTATTCCTACTTCGTTTAATATTGTTCTTCTGCGTTTCCTCAACTTTAAGTTTTTCAGTATTTCTATTTCCATATTTTATATCAAGACTGTAACTCATACTACCCTTCATGATATTGTTGATTTGTTTCGATTTAAGTGTTTTCCCTTACTTTTATGTGCTGCGTAATGTGTTTCTTACGAGTGTGATTCTTATTGATAATTTGTTTGCGTTTTACATATATCCAAGTTTTGTGACGCAGTTTTTTCTCCTTTTTTGTAAATTCCTGATGATCCCTCTGTGAAGACGAAAGCTTAATTGACGCTTATTTATCAATGGCGTCTTAGCTACATCTCTTCCTTGTATATCAACTGACTGTTCTATATCTCATTCTTGTATTTCCCCTGATGATGCGATCATTATACGAAAGTGCACTTGGGAACCTATCCTGTTTCATTTTCCTGTAATATTTTTTTTTTCTTTTTTGCTTTGTCGCTGTCTCCCGCGTTTGCGAGATAGCGCAAGGAAACAGACGAAAGAAATGGCCCAACCCACCCCCATACACATGTATATACATACGTCCACACACGCACATATACATACCTACACAGCTTTCCATGGTTTACCCCAGACGCTTCACATGCCTTGATTCAATCCACTGACAGCACGTCAACCCCGGTATACCACATCGCTCCAATTCACTCTATTCCTTGCCCTCCTTTCACCCTCCTGCATGTTCAGGCCCCGATCACACAAAATCTTTTTCACTCCATCTTTCCACCTCCAATTTGGTCTCCCTCTTCTCCTTGTTCCCTCCACCTCCGACACATATATTCTCTTGGTCAATCTTTCCTCACTCATTCTCTCCATGTGCCCGAACCATTTCAAAACACCCTCTTCTGCTCTCTCAACCACGCTCTTTTTATTTCCACACATCTCTCTTACCCTTACGTTACTTACTCGATCAAACCACCTCACACCAAACATTGTCCTCAAACATCTCATTTCCAGCACATCCATCCTCCTGCGCACAACTCTATCCATAGCCCACGCCTCGCAACCATACAACATTGTTGGAACCACTATTCCTTCAAACATACCCATTTTTGCTTTCCGAGATAATGTTCTCGACTTCCACACATTCTTCAAGGCTCCCAGAATTTTCGCCCCCTCCCCCACCCTATGATCCACTTCCGCTTCCATGGTTCCATCCGCTGCCAGATCCACTCCCAGATATCTAAAACACTTCACTTCCTCCAGTTTTTCTCCATTCAAACTCACCTCCCAATTGACTTGACCCTCAACCCTACTGTACCTAATAACCTTGCTCTTATTCACATTTACTCTTAACTTTCTTCTTTCACACACTTTACCAAACTCAGTCACCAGCTTCTGCAGTTTCTCACATGAATCAGCCACCAGCGCTGTATCATCAGCGAACAACAACTGACTCACTTCCCAAGCTCTCTCATCCCCAACAGACTTCATACTTGCCCCTCTTTCCAAAACTCTTGCATTCACCTCCCTAACAACCCCATCCATAAACAAATTAAACAACCATGGAGACATCAAACACCCCTGCCGCAAACCTACATTCACTGAGAACCAATCACTTTCCTCTCTTCCTACACGTACACATGCCTTACATCCTCGATAAAAACTTTTCACTGCTTCCAACAACTTGCCTCCCACACCATATATTCTTAATACCTTCCACAGAGCATCTCTATCAACTCTATCATATGCCTTCTCCAGATCCATAAATGCTACATACAAATCCATTTGCTTTTCTAAGTATTTCTCAGCATATATTAGATCACGCGCACCATTGTAACCTCTTGCATTGCTTAAACACCACACAATTGAGAAAATTCCACCAAATTAGGTGACATTTGTGTGGATCTTCCGGTGGGTGGGAGGAGAATGGCAACCCTTGGTTTGGCAACCTTTGTTTGCTACTTAGTGAGGCGCGGGCGAGTCAGGTGGTGCAGTCTGACACCTCAACTGGTGGCCGACACTCACACCTAACTCTCTCACCACCACTGCGGCAGGTAAGTTACCACCACAACAGTTGGTGGCTGACACTCACCACCTAACTCTCTCACCACCACTGCAGCAGGTAAGTTACCACCTCCACAGCTGGTGGCTGACACTCACCACCTGACTCTCAACCAGCATGGAGTTTTGGATATTTTCAGAAACATTACAATCTTTCTGATGTTTCTGAATTCACTCGAAGATTAGATTGAAAGACCTTTCAATAAACTAATGATGTTTGGTATGAAAAAGTGATTATTTATAAAACAAATTGTTTGCATTGGTATGTTCGCCTATTACTCCGTATGGTCTACCCAAAATCATAAGACTTGTGTTCCAATTCGTCCTATTTTTGCAGGACATAATACTGCAGCCTATAACCTTTCTAAGTTTCTAGTTGCTGCCCTCTTACCACCAGCTCTTAACTATTTTTTGGAAGAACTCCAGGATCATAAACTGGAATTACCATCACATGTAACTGTAAAACTTGTAAGCCTGTGCATGTAGAAGAGTAAATCAATTTTTAATGCACATACTTTTGGCATGGGTATGGGAAACCCCTTGTATCGTCTATTGTCAATTGTATATAGAGTTCTTTGAAATCAAATTTGTACCTACTTTAGTCAACACTGCAATACCGTGGTATAGGTACGTTGATATTTTATGTAAATGGTCTCTTTCTTGGATGTAAATATATGGCTAAGTAAATAGATTGATTTAATGCCGTCCATCAAATTCACTGTGGAGACTGAAGATAATGGAAAGTTACCATTCCTGGATATGTTGATTCATAGGGAAGAATAATGTTAAATATACCATCAACAGAAAGCCAACTGATACAATATCCTATGTTCACTTTCACTCAGGTATTAGATATAGTATTAAACAGTCTATATTATCTTCTATGTACCTGAAAGCTTTACGAATTGTCAACCCAGAATTTCTGGACGAGGAATTTACTAATATTGATACTATCGTTAAGAAACGTTGCTGTCCTTCCCATGTACTGGACAAATGTAACACCAAAGCTAGGAAGACTTGTTATGATAACGTGACACATGATAGAAGGTCTTCAAGTAATATTATGTGTTCACCCTATCACAGTTCTTTTGAATCTATCATTCCATTGCCTAGGCTATTTGATGTAAAGTTATCTTTCTCTTATGAGAACGCTATAAGGAAAATGTTGATTAAGAACAGCCTAGATAATTACAATAGTATAGTTTACAGAATTCCTTGCAAAACACGTAGTTCGTTCTACTTGGGACAGACAGGTAAAGACAAAATGTCGTGTAAGTCAACATGAATACTCTGTACGCACTGGTCAACGATCTAGTGCTGTGTTCGCTTACATGAATGAAAGCTAATATCTTATTGACTGGTTCAGACCTTGTTTAATCATAAAGTGAAATGATTTTAGAAATTTATTTGAATCTGCACTTATACAGGTGACTCATGGTAAGAATATCGATGTTTATAGAGGATTATTTAGTCTAGACAACGTCATACATGTTCATACATGTTCTATGAAGGTGCGCGTTCATATACACTTTATTCGTATTCATATAACTCCGCGTTGTACAGTCAGGTTCGGTAAAACGCTCTCAGCTGGCTATGTGTTCTGTTCGGAAACAACCGATAGACCCCGTTGCTCACCATAGTGAGACGAAGGGTATTCGAGTACTTAGTATTTCGAATAGTTGTTTCCTATTATACAGTCCCTTAGCCTAGCGGTTAACATGCCTGCCTCTTGCACAAGGGGTCCCAGGTTCGATCCTGGCTGATGGAGCTTTGTATGTTCTATGAAGGTGCGCGTTCATATTCACTTTATTCGTATATATATATATATATATATATATCATTATCAATATTTTTGCTTTGTCGCTGTCTCCCGCGTTTGCGAGGTAGCGCAAGGAAACAGACGAAGGAAATGGCCCAACCCACCCCCATACACATGTATATACATACACGTCCACACACGCAAATATACATATATATATATATATATTTTTTTTTTTGCCGCTGTCTCCCGCGTTTGCGAGGCAGCGCAAAGAAACAGACGAAAGAAATGGCCCAACCCACCCCCATACACGTGTATATACATACGTCCACACACGCAAATATACATACCTACACAGCTTTCCATGGTTTACCCCAGACGCTTCACATGCCCTGATTCAATCCACTGACAGCACGTCAACCCCGGTATACCACATCGATCCATTTCACTCTATTCCTTGCCCTCCTTTCACCCTCCTGCATGTTCAGGCCCCGATCGCACAAAATCTTTTTCACTCCATCTTTCCACCTCCAATTTGGTCTCCCACTTCTCCTCGTTCCCTCCACCTCCGACACATATATCCTCTTGGTCAATCTTTCCTCACTCATTCTCTCCATGTGCCCAAACCATATCAAAATACCCTCTTCTGCTCTCTCAACCACGCTCTTTTTATTTCCACACATCTCTCTTACCCTTACGTTACTTACTCGATCAAACCACCTCACACAACACATTGTCCTCAAACATCTCATTTCCAGCACATCCATCCTCCTGCGCACAACTCTATCCATAACCCACGCCTCGCAACCATACAACATTGTTGGAACCACTATTCCTTCAAACATACCCATTTTTGCTTTCCTAGATAATGTTCTCGACTTCCACACATTCTTCAAGGCTCCCAGGATTTTCGCCCCCTCCCCCACCCTATGATCCACTTCCGCTTCCATAGTTTCATCCGCTGCCAGATCCACTCCCAGATATCTAAAACACTTTACTTCCTCGAGTTTTTCTCCATTCAAACTTACCTCCCAATTGGCTTGACCCTCAACCCTACTGTACCTACTAACCTTGCTCTTATTCACATTTACTCTTAACTTTCTTCTTTCACACACTTTACCAAACTCAGTCACCAGCTTCTACAGTTTCTCACATGAATCAGCCACCACAACAACTGACTCACTTCCCAAGCTCTCTCATCCCCGACAGACTTCATACTTGCCCCTCTTTCCAAAACTCTTCCATTCACCTCCCTAACAACCCCATCCATAAACAAATTAAACAACCATGTAGACATCACACACCCCTGCCGCAAACCTACATTCACTGAGAACCAGTCACTTTCCTCTCTTCCTACACGTACACATGCCTTACATCCTCGACAAAAACTTTCACTGCTTCTAGCAACTTGGGAGATGTATAAAAGAAAGAGACAGGAGGTCAAGAGAAAGGTGCAAAAGGTGAAAAAGAGGGCAAATGAGAGTTGGTGTGAGTGAGTATCATTAAATTTTAGGGAAAATAAAAAGATGTTCTGGAAGGAGGTAAATAAAGTGCGTAAGACAAGGGAGCAAATGGGAACTTCAGTGAAGGGCGCAAATGGGGAGGTGATAACAAGTAGTGGTGATGTGAGAAGGAGATGGAGTGAGTATTTTGAAGGTTTGTTGAATGTGTTTGATGATAGAGTGGCAGATATATGGTGTTTTGGTCGAGGTGGTGTGCAAAGCGAGAGGGTTAGAGAAAATGATTTGGTAAACAGAGAAGAGGTAGTAAAAGCTTTGCGGAAGATGAAAGCCGGCAAGGCAGCAGGTTTGGATGGTATTTCAGTGGAATTTATTAAAAAAGCGGGTGACTGTATTATTGATTGGTTGGTAAGGTTATTCAATGTATGTATGACTCATGGTGAGGTGCCTGAGGATTGGCGGAATGCGTGCATAGTGCCATTGTACAAAGGCAAAGGGGATAAGAGTGAGTGCTCAAATTACAGAGGTATAAGTTTGTTGAGAATTCCTGGTAAATTATATGGGAGGGTATTGATTGAGAGGGTGAAGGCCTGTACAAAGCATCAGATTGGGGAAGAGCAGTGTGGTTTCAGAAGTGGTAGAGAATGTGTAGATCAGGTGTTTGCTTTGAAGAATGTATGTGAGAAATAGAAAAGCAATTGGATTTGTATGTAGTATTTATGGATCTGGAGAAGGAATATGATAGAGTTGATAGAGATGCTCTGTGGAAGGTATTAAGAATATATATATATATATATATATATATATATATATATATATATATATATATATATATATATATATATATATATATATATATACATATATATATATATATATATATATATATATATATATATATATATATATATATATATATATATATATATATATATATATATATATATATATATACATATATATATATGTATATATATATATATATATATATATATATATATATATATATATATATATATATATATATATATATATATATATATATATATATATATGTATATATATATATATATATATATATATATATATATATATATACATATATATATATATATATATATATATATATATATATATATATATATATATATATATATATATATATATAGAAAAGCAAATGGATTTGTATGTAGCATTTATGGATCTGGAGAAGGCATATGATAGAGTTGATAGAGATGCTCTGTGGAAGGTATTAAGAATATATGGTGTGGGAGGAAAGTTGTTAGAAGCAGTGAAAAGTTTTTATCAAGGATGTAAGGCATGTGTACGTGTAGGAAGAGAGGAAAGTGATTGGTTCTCAGTGAATGTAGGTTTGCGGCAGGGGTGTGTGATATCTCCATGGTTGTTTAATTTGTTTATGGATGGGGTTGTTAGGGAGGTAAATGCAAGAGTTTTGGAAAGAGGGGCAAGTATGAAGTCTGTTGGGGATGAGAGAGCTTGGGAAGTGAGTCAGTTGTTGTTCGCTAATGATACAGCGCTGGTGGCTGATTCATGTGAGAAACTGCAGAAGCTGGTGACTGAGTTTGGTAAAGTGTGTGGAAGAAGAAAGTTAAGAGTAAATGTGAATAAGAGCAAGGTTTTTAGGTACAGTAGGGTTGAGGGTCAAGTCAATTGGGAGGTGAGTTTGAATGGAGAAAAACTGGAGGAAGTGAAGTGTTTTAGATATCTGGGAGTGGATCTGGCAGCGGATGGAACCATGGAAGCGGAAGTGCATCATAGGGTGGGGGAGGGGGCGAAAATTCTGGGGGCCTTGAAGAATGTGTGGAAGTCGAGAACATTATCTCGGAAAGCAAAAATGGGTATGTTTGAAGGAATAGTGGTTCCAACAATGTTGTATGGTTGCGAGGCGTGGGCTATGGATAGAGTTGTGCGCAGGAGGATGGATGTGCTGGAAATGAGATGTTTGAGGACAATGTGTGGTGTGAGGTGGTTTGATCGAGTGAGTAACGTAAGGGTAAGAGAGATGTGTGGAAATAAAAAGATTGTGGTTGAGAGAGCAGAAGAGGGTGTTTTGAAGTGGTTTGGGCACATGGAGAGGATGAGTGAGGAAAGATTGACCAAGAGGATATATGTGTCGGAGGTGGAGGGAACGAAGAGAAGAGGGAGACCAAATTGGAGGTGGAAAGATGGAGTGAAAAAGATTTTGTGTGATCGGGGCCTGAACATGCAGGAGGGTGAAAGGAGGGCAAGGAATAGAGTGAATTGGAGCGATGTGGTATACCGGGGTTGACGTGCTGTCAGTGGATTGAATCAAGGCATGTGAAGCGTCTGCGGTAAATCATGGAAAGCTGTGTAGGTATGTATATTTGCGTGTGTGGACGTATGTATATGCATGTGTATGGGGGGGGGTTGGGCCATTTCTTTCGTCTGTTTCCTTGCGCTACCTCGCAAACGGGGGAGACAGCGACAAAGTATAATAGATAAATATAGATATATATATATATATATATATATATATATATATATATATATATATATATATATATATATATATATATACATATATAAATATATATATATTTATATATATATATATATATATATATATATATATATATATATATATATATATATATATATATATATATATATATATGTATATATATATATATATATATATATATATATATTTTCTTAACTTTCTAAAATGGGAAACAGAAGAAGGAGTCACGCGGGGAGTGCTCATCCTCCTCGAAGGCTCAGATTGGGGTGCCTAAATGTGTGTGGATGTAACCAAGATGTGAAAAAAGGAGAGATAGGTAGTATGTTTGAGGAAAGAAACCTGGATGTTTTGGCTCTGAGTGAAACGAAGCTCAAGGGTAAAGGGGAAGAGTGGTTTGGGAATGTCTTGGGAGTAAAGTCAGGGGTTAGTGAGAGGACAAGAGCAAGGGAAGGAGTAGCAGTACTCCTGAAACAGGAGTTGTGGGAGTATGTGATAGAATATAAGAAAGTAAATTCTCGATTAATATGGGTAAAGCTGAAAGTTGATAGAGAGAGATGGGTGATTATTGGTACATATGCACCTGGGCATGAGAAGAAAGATCATGAGAGGCAAGTGTTTTGGGAGCAGCTGAATGAGTGTGTTAGTGGTTTTGATGCACTAGACCGGGTTATAGTGATGGGTGATTTGAATGCAAAGGTGAGTAATGTGGCAGTTGAGGGAATAATTGGTATACATGGGGTGTTCAGTGATGTAAATGGAAATGGTGAAGAGCTTGTAGATTTATGTGCTGAAAAAGGACTGATGATTGGGAATACCTGGTTTAAAAAGCGAGATATACATAAGTATACTTATGTAAGTAGGAGAGATGGCCAGAGAGCGTTATTGGATTAAGTGTTAATTGACAGGCGCGCGAAAGAGAGACTTTTAGATGTTAATGTGCTGAGAGGTGCAACTGGAGGGATGTCTGATCATTATCTTGTGGAGGCTAAGGTGAAGATTTGTATGGGTTTTCAGAAAAGAAGAGTGAATGTTGGGGTGAAGAGGATGGTGAGAGTAAGTGAGCTTGGGAAGGAGACTTGTGTGAGGAAGTACCGGGAGAGACTGCGTACAGAATGGAAAAAGGTGAGAACAACGGAAGTAAGGGGAGTGGGGGAGGAATGGGATGTATTTAGGGTATCAGTGATCTATTGCGCAAAAGATGCTTGTGGCATGAGAAGAGTGGGAGGTAGGTTGATTAGAAAGGGTAGTGAGTGGTGGGATGAAGAAGCATTTGGACGATTTTTGCAGGGAAAAAATGCAATTGAGTGGGAGATATATAAAAGAAAGAGACAGGAGGTCAAGAGAAAGGTGCAAGAGGTGAAAAAAAGGGCAAATGAGAGTTGGGGGTGAGAGAGTATCATTAAATTTTAGGAAGAATAAAAAGATGTTCTGGAAGGAGGTAAATAAAGTGCGTAAGACAAGGGAGCAAATGGGAACTTCAGTGAAGGGTGCAAATGGGTAGGTGATAACAAGTAGTGGTGATGTGAGAAGGAGATGGAGTGAGTATTTTGAAGGTTTGTTGAATGTGTTTGATGATAGAGTGGCAGATATAGGGTGTTTTGATCGAGGTGGTGTGCAAAGTGAGAGGGTTAGGGAAAATGATTTGGTAAACAGTGAAGAGGTAGTAAAAGCTTTGCGGAAGATGAAAGCCGGCAAGGCAGCAGGTGTGGATGGTATTGCACTGGAATTTATTAAAAAAGGGGGTGACTATTGTTGACTGGTTGGTAAGGTTATTTAATGTATGTATGACTCATGGTGAGGTGCCTGAGGATTGGCGGAATGCGTGCATAGTGCCATTGTACAAAGGCAAAGGGGATAGGAGTGAGTGCTCAAATTACAGAGGTATAAGTTTGTTGAGTATTCCTGGTAAATTATATGGGAGGGTATTTATTGAGAGGGTGAAGGCATGTACAGAGCATCAGATTGGGGAAGAGCAGTGTGGTTTCAGAAGTGGTAGAGGATGTGTGGATCAGGTGTTTGCTTTGAAGAATGTATGTGAGAAATACTTAGAAAAGCAAATGGATTTGTATGTAGCATTTATGGATGGGGTTGTTAGGGAGGTGAATGCAAGAGTTTTGGAAAGAGGGGCAAGTATGAAGTCTGTTGGGGATGAGAGAGCTTGGGAAGTGAGTCAGTTGTTGTTCGCTGATGATACAGCGCTGGTGGCTGATTCATGTGAGAAACTGCAGAAGCTGGTGACTGAGTTTGGTAAAGTGTGTGAAAGAAGAAAGTTAAGAGTAAATTTGAATAAGAGCAAGGTTATTAAGTACAGTAGGGTTGAGGGTCAAGTCAATTGGGAGGTGAGTTTGAATGGAGAAAAACTGGAGGAAGTGAAGTGTTTTAGATATCTGGGAGTGGATCTGGCAGCGGATGGAATCATGGAAGCGGAAGTGGATCATAGGGTAGGGGAGGGGGCGAAAAATCTGGGAGCCTTGAAGAATGTGTGGAACTCGAGAACATTATCTCGGAAAGCAAAAATGGGTATGTTTACAGGAATAGTGGTTCCAACAATGTTGTATGGTTGCGAGGCGTGGGCTATGGATAGAGTTGTGCGCAGGGGGATGGATGTGCTGGAAATGAGATGTTTGAGGACAATGTTTGGTGTGAGGTGGTTTGATCGAGTAAGTAACGTAAGGGTAAGGGAGATGTGTGGAAGTGAAAAGAGCGTGGTTGAGAGAGCAGAAGAGGGTGTTTTGAAATGGTTTGGGCACATGGAGAGAATGAGTGAGGAAAGATTGACCAAGAGGATATATGTGTCGGAGGTGGAGGGAACGAGGAGAAGAGGGAGACCAAATTGGAGGTGGAAAGATGGAGTGGAAAAGATTTTGTGTGATCGGGGCCTGAACATGCAGGAGGGTGAAAGGAGGGCAAGGAATAGAGTGAATTGGAGCGATGTGGTATACCGGGGTTGACGTGCTGTCAGTGGATTGAATCAAGGCATGTGAAGCGTCTGGGGTAAACCATGGAAAGCTGTGTAGGTATGTATATTTGCGTGTGTGGACGTATGTATATACATGTGTATGGGGGTGGGTTGGGCCATTTCTTTCGTCTGTTTCCTTGCGCTACCTCGCAAACGCGGGAGACAGCGACAAAGCAAAAAAAGAAAAAAAAAAAGATATATATATATATATATATATATATATATATATATATATATATATATATATAAATATATGTATATATATATATTCATTCATATTTATCTCATCTATTATAATTTCTCGCTGTGTCACGCGTCAGCGAGGTAGCGCGAAGAAACATACCAAAGGATGGCCCAACCCACCAACATAATCAACTATACATACCTATACATCTCAACGTATACATATATATCCACACACAAACATATACATATATACATATGTAAAAAATTCATACTGTCTGCAATTATTCATTCCCGTCACCACCTCGCCACACATGAAATGACAAACCCCTACACCCGTATGTGCGTGAGGTAGCGTTAGGAAGAGCCAACGAAGGCCAAAATCGTTCACAATCAGTCTTCAGCTGTCAAGTATAATACATCGAAACGACAGCTCCCTTTCCACATCCAGGCCCCAGAAAACTTTCCATGGTTTACCCCAGACGCTTAACATGCCCTGGTTCAATCCATTGAAAGCAAGTCTACCCCGATATACCACATCGTTCCAATTCACTCTATTCCTTGCACGCCTTTCACCCTCCTGCATATTCAGGCCCCGATCACTCAAAATCTTTTTCACTCCATCTTTCCACTTCCAATTTGAACTCCCACTTCTCCTCGTTCACTCCACCTCTGGCGTATATATCCTCTTTGTCAATCTTTCCTAACCCATCCTCTCCATGTGACCAAACCATTTCAAAACACGCTCCTCTGCTCTCTCAAACACACTCTTTTTATTAACGCACTTCTCTCTTACGCTTTCATTACTCACTCGATCAAGCCACGTAACACCACATATTGTCCACAAACATCTCATTCCGAGCACATCCAACCTCCTCCGCACAACTCTATCTATAGCCCACGCCTCGCAACTATATAACATTGTTGGAACCACTATTCCTTCAAACATACCCATTTTTGTTTTCCAAATAACGATCTCGCCTTCCACACATTTTTCAACGCTCCCACAGCTTTCGCCCCCTCCCCCACCCTATGACTCACTTCCGATTCCATGATTCTATCCGCTGCCGGAATCAGATCTATCGCTCAAATATCTAAAACACTTTACTTCCTCCAGTTCTTCTCTATTCAAACTTACCTCCCAAGTGACTTGTTCCTCAACCCTACTGTATCTAATAACCTTGCTCTTATTCGCATTCACTCTCAGCTTTCTTCTTTCAAACACTTTGCCAAACTCATTCACCAGCTTCAACAGTTTCTCACATGAATCAGCCACCGGCGATGTATCATCAGAGAACAACAACTCACTAACTTCCCAAGCTCTCTCATCCACAACAGACTGCATACTTGCCCCGCTTTCCAAAACTCTGGCATTTACTTCCCTAACAACCCCACCCATAAAGATTAAAAAACCATGGAGATATCACGCATCCCTGCCACAAACCAACATTCCCTGAGAACCAATTACTTTCCTCTCTTCCAACTCGCACACATGCCTTATATCCTCGACAAAAATCTTTTCACTGCTTCTAACAACTTGCCTCTCACACATACAGTCCATAGAGCACCTCAATCAACTCTTTTATATGCCTTCTCAAGATCCATAAATGCTACATACAAATCCATTTGCTTTTCTAAGTATTTCTCACAAACTTTCTTCAAAGCAAACACCTTATCCACACATCCTCTACCACTTCTGAAACCGACACTGCTCTTCCCCAATCTGATGCTCTGTACATACCTTCACCCTCTCAATCAATACCCTCCCATATAATTTACCAGGAATGCTCAATAAACATATACCTCTGTAGTTTGAGCACTCACTTTATTCCTCTTTGCCTTTGCAAATGGCACTAGGCAAGCATTCCGCCAATCCTCAGGCACCTCACCATGAGTCATACATACATTAGATAACCTTACCACCAGTCAACAATAGAGTCACCCCGTTTTCTAATAAATTACACTGCAATAACATCCAATCCCGCCGCATTACAGGCTTTCACCTTCGGCAAAGTTTTTACTACCTCTTCTCTGTTTACCAAATCATTCTCCCTAAACCTCTCACTTTGCACATTACCTCGACCAAAACACCCTATATCTGCCACTCTATCATCAAACACATTCAACAAAATTTCAAAATACTCACTCCATCTCCTTCGCACATCATCACTTCTTGTTATCACCTCTCATCACCCCCTATCACAGATGTTTTCATCTGTTCCATTGTCTCACGCACTTTATTTACCTTCTTCCAAAAATCTTTTTATTTCTCCCTACAGTCTAATAATACTCTTTCAACCCAACTCTCATTTCCCCTTTTCTTCACCTCTTGCACCTTTCTCTTGACCGCCTGCCTCTTTCTTTTATACATCTCCCAGTCAATTGCATTATTTCTCTGCAAGAATCGTCCAAATGCCACTCTCATCTCTTTCACTGATAATCTTACTTCTTCATTCCACCACTCACTACCCTTTCTAATCTGCCCATCCCCCACGCTTCTCATGCCAAAAGCATCTTTTGTGCAAGCCATCGCTGCTTCCCTAAATACATTCCCTTCCTCCCACGCTCCCCTTAAGTCCTTTGTTCTCACCTTTTTCCATTCGTGATCATTCTCTCCTGGTACTTCCTCACACAAGTCTCCTTCCCAAGCTCACTTACCTTCACCACTCACTTCATCCCAAAATTCTCTCTTCTTTTCTGAAAACCTCTACATATCTTCACGTTCACCTTTACAAGATAATGATAAACATCCCTCCAGTTGCACTTCTCAGCACATTAAGATCCAAAAGTCTATCTTTCGCACATCTGTCCATAAACACGTAATCCAACATATATAAATATATATATATATATATATATATATATATATATATATATATATATATATATATATATATATATATATATATATATATTTTTGCTTTGACGCTGTCTCCCGCGTTTGCGAGGTAGCGCAAGGAAACAGACGAAAGAAATGGCCCAACCCACCCACATACACATGTATATACATACGTCCACACACGCAAATATACATACCTACACAGCTTTCCATGGTTTACCCCAGACGCTTCACATGCCCTGGTTCAATCCACTGACAGCACGTCAACCCCGGTATACCACATCGATCCAATTCACTCTATTCCTTGCCCTCCTTTCACCCTCCTGCATGTTCAGGCCCCGATCACACAAAATCTTTTTCACTCCATCTTTCCACCTCCAATTTGGTCTCCCACTTCTCCTCGTTCCCTCCACCTCCGACACATATATCCTCTTCGTCAATCTTTCCTCACTCATTCTCTCCATGTGCCCAAACCATTTCAAAACACCCTCTTCTGCTCTCTCAACCACGCTCTTTTTAATTCCACACATCTCTCTTACCCTTACGTTACTTACTCGATCAAACCACCTCACACCACACATTGTCCTCAAACATCTCATTTCCAGCACATCCATCCTCCTGCGCACAACTCTATCCATAGCCCACGCCTCGCAACCATACAACATTGTTGGAACCACTATTCCTTCAAACATACCCATTTTTGCTTTCCGAGATAATGTTCTCGATTTCCACACATTCTTCAAGGCTCCCAGGATTTTCGCCCCCTCCCCCACCCTATGATCCACTTCCGCTTCCATGGTTCCATCCGCTGCCAGATCCACTCGCAGATATCTAAAACACTTTACTTCCTCCAGTTTTTCTCCATTCAAACTTACCTCCCAATTGACTTGACCCTCAACCCTACTGTACCTAATAACCTTGCTCTTATCCATATTTACACTTAACTTTCTTCTTTCACACACTTTACCAAACTCAGTCACCAGCTTCTGCAGTTTCTCATATGAATCAGCCACCAGCGTTGTATCATCAGCGAACAACAACTGACTCACTTCCCAAGCTCTTTCATCCCCAACAGACTTCATACATGCCCCTCTTTCCAAAACTCTTGCATTCACCTCCCTAACAACCCCTCCATAAACAAATTAAACAACCATGGAGACATCACACACCCCTGCCGCAAACCTACATTCACAGAGAACCAATCACTTTCCTCTCTTCCTACACGTACACATGCCTTACATCCTCGATAAAAACTTTTCACTGCTTCTAACAACTTGCCTCCCACACCATATATTCTTAATACCTTCCACAGAGCATCTCTATCAACTCTATCATATACCTTCTCCAGATCCATAAATGCTACATACAAATCCATTTCTTTTCTAAGTATTTCTCACATACATTCTTCAAAGCAAACACCTGATCCACACATCCTCTACCACTTCTGAAACCACACTGCTCTTCCCCAATCTGATGCTCTGTACATGCCTTCACCCTCTCAATCAATACCCTCCCATATAATTTACCAGGAATACTCAACAAACTTATACCTCTGTAATTTGAGCACTCACTCTTATCCCCTTTGCCTTTGTACAATGGCACTATACACGCATTTCGCCAATCCTCAGACACGTCACCATGAGTCATACATACATTAAATAACCTTACCAACCAGTCAATAATAGAGTCACCTCCTTTTTTAATAAATTCCACTGCAATGCCATCCAAGCCTGCTGCCTTGCCGGTTTTCATCTTCCGCAAAGCTTTTACTACCTCTTCTCTGTTTACCAAATCATTTTTCCTAACCCTCTCACTTTGCACACCACCTCGACCAAAACACCCTATATCTGCCACTCTATCATCGAACACATTCAACAAAACTTCAAAATACTCACTCCATCTCCTTCTCACATCACCACTACTTGTTATCACCTCCCCATTTGCGCCCTTCACTGAAGTTCCCATTTGCTCCCTTGTCTTACGCACTTTATTTACCTCCCTCCAGAACATCTTTTTATTTTCCCTAAAATTTAATGATACTCTCTCACCCCAACTCTCATTTGCCCTCTTTTTCACCTCTTGCACCTTTCTCTTGACCTCCTGTCTCTTTCTTTTATACATCTCCCACTCTATTGCATTTTTTCCCTGCAAAAATCGTCCAAATGCCTCTCTCTTCTCTTTCACTAATAATCTTACTTCTTCATATCGCCACTCACTACCCTTTGTAATCAACCCACCTCCCACTCTTATCATGCCATAAGCATCTTTTGAGCAATCCATCACTGATTCCCTAAATATATCCCATTCCTCCCCCACTCCCCTTACTTCCATTCTTCTCACCTTTTTCCATTCTGTACTCAGTCTCTCCTTGTACTTCCTCACACAAGTCTCCTTCCCAAGCTCATTTACTCTAACCACCCTCTTCACCCCAACATTCACTCTTCTTTTCTGAAAACCCATACAAATCTTCACCTTAGCCTCCACAAGATAATGATCAGACATCCCTCCAGTTTCACCTCTCAGCACATTAACATCCAAAAGTCTCTCTTTCGCACGCCTGTCAATTAACACGTAATCCAATAACGCTCTCTGGCCATCTCTCCTACTTACATACGTATACCTATGTATATCTCGCTTTTTAAACCAGGTATTCCCAATCACCAGTCCTTTTTCAGCACATAAATCTACAAGCTCTTCACCATTTCCATTTACAACACTGAACACCCCATGTATACCAATTATTCCCTCAACTGCCACATTACTCACCTTTGCATTCAAATCACCCATCACTATAACCCGGTCTTGTGCATCAAAACCACTAACACACTCATTCAGCTGCTCCCAAAACACTTGCCTCTCATGATCTTTCTTCTCATGCCCAGGTGCATATGCACCAATAATCACCCATCTCTCTCCATCAACTTTCAGTTTTACCCATATTAATCGAGAATTTACTTTCTTACATTCTCTCACATACTCCCACAACTCCTGTTTCAGGAGTAGTGCTACTCCTTCCATTGCTCTTGTCCTCTCACTAACCCCTGACTTTACTCCCAAGACATTCCCAAACCACTCTTCCCCATTACTCTTGAGCTTCGTTTCACTCAGAGCCAAAACATCCAGGTTCCTTTCCTCAAACATACTACCTATATCTCCTTTTTTCACATCTTGGTTACATCCACACACACTTAGACACCCCAGTCTGAGCCTTCGAGGAGGATGAGCACTCCCCGCGTGACTCCTTCTGTTTCCCATTTTAGAAAGTTAAAAAATAAAAGGAGGAGAGGATTTCTGGCCCCCCCGCTCCCGTCCCCTCTAGTCGCCTCCTACGACACGAGAGGAATGCGTGGGAAGTATTCTTTCACCCCTATCCCCAGGGATAATATATATATATATATACATATATATATACACACACATACATACGCACATATACACACACACACACATATACATATATATACATATGAAAAATGTAAGAAATGATTTAGAAAACTGAAACTTCTAGCTTGAAATGAAATGAAAAAATGAATGTCACATAATGATTCAACCTCTGGCTATGGAAAAGGGATATGTATAATTTATTTACACAAACGTCAATAGTAGTTCTCATCAATTTAACCACTGTATCAATAAGCTTCAATGTCTAAGCTACATTTTTTCCAATTTCACTATTTTCTTGTCAAAGCACCATGTATGAAAACTATCACTCCAGTAACACAACTATAAACATTTACTTCCCCTTTAAAAAAGTTCTGGGGAAGTCTGTCTCGATACACTGCGGGACACTCTACCACCTGGCGAGGTTTATGTTGCAATGGTTCTTGATTCACAAACGTAGTAGCATCACTGGTTGGCGGAAGAACATTCTTGTAACCACAGCAAGGATCACAGTCCGTGCAACTCCATTATGATGGTTCTTCTCATGACGCGACGCTTAAGCTGTGACCATGGTTAAGAGCAGCCATTCCTTTTTCTACATCATTCACAGGCTCAGGCTTGCGGGGTTCAGGTCGCTGGAGGCTGGCTGGAAGGTTGTCATTCTGGGGTCGACTCCTCGCCGAGTGAAGATGGTACTTGTCTCACGGTGTGAATGAAGTGCAACTTGACGATAGTCTAAGAGTAATCAATAACTCTGACCATATATATATATATATATATATATATTTCTTTCTTTCAAACTATTCGCCATTTCCCGAGTTAGCAAGGTAGCGTTAAGAACAGAGGACTGGGCCTCAGAGGGAATATCCTCACCTGGCCTCGTTCTCTGTTCTTTCTTCTGGAAAATTAAAAAAGAACGAGAGGGGGAGGATTTCCAGCCCCCCGCCCCCTCCCCTTTTAGTCGCCTTCTGCGACACGCAGGGAATACGTGGAAAGTACTAAGTACTCGAAGGTGCGCGTTCATATACACTTTATTCGTATTCATATAACTCCGCGTTGTACAGTCAGGTTCGGTAAAACGCTATCAGCTGGTTATGTGTTCTGTTCGGAAACAACCGATAGACCCCGTTGCTCACCATTGTGAGACGAAGGGTATTCGAGTACTTAGTATTTCGAATAGTTGTTTCCTATTATACAGTCCCTTAGCCTAGCGGTTAGCATGCCTGCCTCTTGCACAAGGGGTCCCAGGTTCGATCCTGGCTGTTGAAGCTTTGTATGTTCTATGAAGGTGCGCGTTCATATACACTTTATTCGTATTCATATAACTCCGCGTTGTACAGTCAGGTTCGGTAAAACGCTATCAGCTGGCAATGTGTTCTATTCGGAAACAACCGATAGACCCCGTTGCTCACCATTGTGAGACGAAGGGTATTCGAGTACTTAGTATTTCGAATAGTTGTTTCCTATTATACAGTCCCTCAGCCTAGCGGTTAGCATGCCTGCCTCTTGCACAAGGGGTCCCAGGTTCGATCCTGGCTGTTGTAGCTTTGTATGTTCTATGAAGGTGCGCGTTCATATACACTTTATTCGTATATATATATATATATATATATATTATATATATATATACATATATATAATATATATATATATATATATATATATATATATATATATATATATATATATATATATATATATATATATATATATATATATATATATATATATATATATATATATATACATATATATAATATATATATATATATATATATATATACATATATATATATATATATATATATATATATATATATATATATATATATATATATATATATATATATATATATCTTTTATTCATACTATTCGCCATTTCCCGCGTTAGCAAGGAAGCGTTAAGAACAGAGGACTGGACCTTTGAGGGAATATCCTCACCTGGCCCCCTTCTCTGTTCCTTCTTTTGGAAAATTAAAAAAACTGAGAGGGGAGGATTTCCAGCCCCCGGCTCCCCTCCATTTTAATCGCCTTCTACGACACGCAGAGAATACGTGGGAAGTATATATATATATATATATATATATATATATATATATATATATATATATATATATATATATATATATATATATATATATATATATATATATATATATATATATATATATATATATATATATATATATATATATATATATATATATATATATATATATATATATATATATATATATATATATATATATATATATATATATATATATATATATATATATATATATATATATATATATATATATATATATATATATATATATATATATATATATATATATATATATATATATATATATATATATATATATATGTATATATATATATATGTATATATATGTATATATATATATATATATATATATATATATATATATATATATATATATATATATATATATATATATATATATATATATATATATATATATACATATGTATATATATATATATATATATATATATATATATATATATATATATATATATATATATATATATATATATATATATATATATATATATATATATTTTTTTTTTTTTTTTTCAAACTATTCGCCATTTCCCGCATTAGCGAGGTAGCGTTAAGAACAGAGGACTGGGCCTTTTTCGGAATATCCTCACCTGGCCCCCTCTGTTCCTTCTTTTGGAAAATTAAAAAAAAACGAGAGGGGAGGATTTCCAGCCCCCCGCTCCCTCCCCTTTTAGTCGCCTTCTACGACACGCAGGGAATACGTGGGAAGTATTCTTAATCCCCTATCCCCAGGGATAATCTATATATATATATATATATATATATATATATATATATATATATATATATATATATATATATATATATATATATATATATATATATATATATATATATATATATACATATGTATATATATATATATATATATATATATATATATATATATATATATATATATATATATATATATATATATATATATATATATATATATATATATATACATATGTATATATATATATATATATATATATATATATATATATATATATATATATATATATATATATATATATATATATATATATATATATATATATATGTATACAAGTGCAAGGGAAGGAGTAGCACTACTCGTGAAACAGGAGTGGTGGGAGAATGTGATAGAGTGTAAGAAAGTAAATTCTAGATTGATATGTGTAAAACTGAAAGTTGATGGAGAGAGATGGGTGATTATTGGTGTATATGCACTTGGGCATGAGAAGAAACATCATTAGAGGCAAGTGTTTTGGGAGCAGCTGAATGAGTGTGTTAGTGGTTTTCATGCAAAAGACCGGGTGATAGTGATGGGTGATTTCAATGCAAAGGTGAGTAATGTGGCAGTTGAGGGAATAATTCTTATGCATGGGGTGTTCAGTGTTTTAAATGGAAATGGTGAACAGCTTGTATCTTTATGTGCTGAAAAAGGACTGGTGATTGGGAGTACCTGGTTTAAAAAGCGAGATGTACATAAGTTTACGTATGTAAGATGGAGAGATGGCCAGAGAGCGTTATTGGATTACGTGTTAATTGATATGCGCGCGAAAGAGAGACTTTTGGATTTTAATGTGCTGAGAGGTGCAACTGGAGGGATGTCTGATCATTATCTTGTGGAGGCGAAGGTAAAGATTTGTATGGTTTTCAGAAAAGAAGAGAGAAGGTTGGGGTGAAGAGAGTGGTTAGAGTAAGTGAGCTTGGGAAGGCGACTTGTGTGAGGAAGTACAAGAAGAGACTGAGTACAGAATGGAAAAAAGGTAAGAACAAAGGAGGTAAGGGTAGTGTGGGAGGAATGGGATGTATTTAGGGAAGCAGTGATGGTCTGCGCAAAAGATGCTTGTGGCATGAGAAGCGTGGGAGGGGTTTGATTAGAAAGGGTAGTGAGTGGTGGGATGAAGAAGTAATATTATCAGTGAAAGAGAAGAAAGAGGCATTTGGACGATTTTTGCAGGGAAAAAATGCAAATGAGTGGGAGATATATGAAAGAAAGAGGCAGGAGGTCAAGAGAAAGGTGCAAGAGGTGAAGAGTAAGAGAGTATCATTAAATTTTAGGGAGAATTAAAAGATGTTTTGGAAGGAGGTAAATAAAATGCGTAATACAAGGGAGCAAATGGGAGCTTCAGTGAAGGAGGGTAATGGGGAGTTGATTACAAGTAGTGGTGATGTGAGGAGGAGATGGAGCGAGTATTTTCAATATTTGCTGAATGTGTTTGATGATAGAGTGGAAGATATAGGGTGTTTTGGTCGAGTTGGTGTGCAAAGTAAGAGGGTTAGGGATAATGATTCGGTAAACAGAGAAGAGGCAATAAAAGCTTTGAGGAAGATGAAAGCCGGCAAGGCAGCGGGTTTGGATGGTATTGCAGTGGAATTTATTAAAAAAGGGGGTGACTATATTGTTGACTGGTTGGTAAGGTTGTTTAATGTATGTATGATTAATGGTGAGTTGCCTGAGGATTGGCGGAATGCTTGCATAGTGCCATTGTACAAAGGAAAAGTGGATAAGAGTGAGTGCTCAAATTACAGAGGAACAAGTTTGTTGAGTATTCCTGGTAAATTATATATGAGGGTATTGATTAAGAGGGTGAAGGTATGTACAGAGCATCAGATTGGGGAACAACAATATGGTTTCAGAAGAGGTAGAGGATGTGTGGATCAGGTGTTTGCTTTGAAGAATGTATGTGAGAAATGCTTTGAAAAGCCAATGGATTTCCATGTAGCATTTATGGATCTGGAGAAGGCATATGATAGAGTTGATAGAGATGCTCTGGGGAAGGTATTAAGAACATATGATGTAGGAGACAAGTTCTTAGAAGCAGTGAAAAGTTTTTATCGAGGATGCAAGGCATGTGTACGTGTAGGAAGAGAGGAAAGTGATTGGTTCTCAGTGAATGTAGGTTTACGGAATAGGTGTATGACATTTCCATGGTTCTTTAATTTGTTTATGGAGGGGGTTGTTAGGGAGGTGAATGCAAGAGTTTTGGAAAGAGGGGCAATTATACAGTCTGTTGTGGATGAGAGAGCTTGGGAAGTGAGCCAGTTGTTGTTCGCTCATGATACAGCGCTGGTGGCTGATTCATGAGAAACTGTAGAAGCTAGTGACTGAGTTTGGTAAAGTGTGTGAAAGAAGAAAGTTGAGAATAAATGTGAATAAGAGCAAGGTTATTAGGTACAGTAGGGTTAGGAGTCAAGTAAATTGGGAGTCAAGTTTGAATGGAGAAAAACTGGAGGAAGTAAAGTGTTTTAGATATCTGGGAGTGGGTCTGGCACCGGAGGGAACCATGGAAGCAGAAGTGAATCATAGGGTGGGGAAGGGGGCTAAAATACTGAGAACCTTGAAGAATGTTTGAAAGTCGAGAACGTTATCTCGGAAAGCAAAAATTGATATGTTTGAAGGAATAGTGGTTCCAACAATGTTGTATGGTTGCGAGGCGTGGGCTATGGATAGAGTTATGCGCAGGGGCGTGGATGTGCTAGAAATGAGATGTCTGAGGACAATATGTGGTGTGAGGTGGTTTGATCGAGTAAGTAATGTAAGGGTAAGAGAGATGTGTGGAAATAAAAAGAGTGTGGTTGAGAGGGAGCAAAAGAGGTTGTTTTGAAATGGTTTGGTCACATGGAGAGAATGAGTGAGGAAAGATTAACCAAGAGGATATATGTGTTAGAGGTGGAGGGAACGAGGAGAAGTGGGAGACCAAATTGGAGGTAGAAAAATGGAGTGAAAAAGATCTTCAGTGATCGGGGCTTAAACATGCAGGAGAGTGAAAGGCGTGCAAGGAATAGAGTGAATTGGAACGATGTGGTATACCGGGGTCGACGTGCTGTCAATGGATTGAACCAAGGCATGTGAAGCGTCTAGGATAAACCATGGAAAAATCTGTGTGGCCTAGATGTGGAATGGGAGCGATGGTTTCGGTGCATTATTACATGACAGCTAGAGACTGAGTGTGAACGAATGGGGTCATTGTTGTCTTTTCCTAGCGTTACCTTGCACACATGAGGGGGGAAGGGGTTGTTATTCCATGTGTGGCGGGGTGGCGATGGGAATAAATAAAGGCAGACAGTATGAATTCAGTACATGTGTATATATCTATATGTCTGTGTGTGTATATATATGTGTATATTAAGATGTAAAGGTATGTTTATTTGCGTGTGTTAACGTGTATGTATATACAGGTGTATGTGGGTAGTTTGGGACATTCTTTCGTCTGTTTCCTTGCGCTACCTCGTTAACGCGGGAGGCAGCGACAAATCAAAATGATAATAATAGTAATGATAGTAATAATGATAATAATATATATATATATATATATATATATATATATATATATATATATATATATATATATATATATATATATATATATATATATATATATATATGTATATATATATATATATATATATATATATATATATATATATATATATATATATATATATATATATATATATATATATTTCATACTATTCGCCATTTCCCGCGTTAGCGAGGTAGCGTCAAGAACAGAGGACTGTACCTTTGAGGGAATATCCTCCCCTGGCCCCCTTCGCTGTTCCTTCTCTTGGAAAAATTATATATATATATATATATATATATATATATATATATATATATATATATATATATATATATATATATATATATATATATATATATATATATATATATATATATATATATATATATATATATATATATATATATATATATATATATATATATATATGTTGGAGAGGATCACAATTTAGCGCGTGATCAAGATATTCCTATGAGTCCACGGGGAAAATGAAACACAAAAAGTTCCCAAGTGCACTTTCGTGTAATAATCACATCATCAGGGGAGACACAAGAGAAAAATATAACAGTCAGTTGATATACATCGAAGAAAGGAAGCTAGGATGCCATTTGTTAAACATGTGATTGTCCAAAACACATGTTTACCAAATGGCGTTCTAGCTTCTTCTCTCTCTCTCTCTCTCTCTCTCTCTCTCTCTCTCTCTATATATATATATATATATATATATATATATATATATATATATATATATATATATATATATATATATATATATATATATATATATATATATATATATATATATTTATATATATATATATATATATATATATATATATATATATTTTATTATCATTATTTTGCTTTGTCGCTGTCTCCCGCGTTGGCGAGGTAGCTCAAGAAAACAGACGAAAGAAATGGCCCAACCCACCCCCATACACATATATATACATACACGTCCAAACACGCAAATATACATACCTATACATCTCAATGTACACAAATATATACACACACAGACACATACATATATACCCATGCACACAATTCACACTGTCTGCCTTTATTCATTCTCATCGCCACCTCGCCACACATGGAATAACATCCCCCTCCCCCCTCATGTGTGCGAGGGAGCGCTAGGAACAGACAACAAAGGCACAATTCGTTCACACTCAGTCTCTAGCTGTCATGCAATAATGCCCGAAACCACAGCTCGCTTTCCACATCCAGGCCCCACACAGCTTTCCATGGTTTACCCCAGACGATTCATATGCCCTGATTCAATCCACTGACAACACGTCGACCCCGGTATACCATATCGATCCAATTCACTCAATTTCCCTCCCGCCTTTCACCCTCCTGCATTTTCAGGCCCCGATCACTCAAAATCTTTTTCACTCCATCTTTCCACCTCCAATTTAGTCTCCCACTTCTCCTCGTTCCCTCCACCTCCGACACATATATCTTCTTGGTCAATCTTTCCTCACTCATTCTCTCCATGTGCCCAAACAATTTCAAAACACCCTCTTCTGCTCTCTCAACCACGCTCTTTTTCTTTCCACACATCTCTCTTACCCTTCCATTACTTACTCTATCAAACCGCCTCGCACCACACATTGTCCTCAAACATCTCATTTCCAGAACATCCATCCTATTGCGCACAACTCTATCCATAGCCCACGACTCGCAACCATACAACATTGTTGGAACCACCATTCCTTCAAACATACCCATTTTTGCTTTCCGAGATAGT
The DNA here is from genome assembly GCF_036320965.1 of Panulirus ornatus. Lineage (NCBI taxonomy): Eukaryota > Metazoa > Arthropoda > Malacostraca > Decapoda > Palinuridae > Panulirus > Panulirus ornatus. Next base: position 40,674,899 of record NC_092237.1, read on the forward strand.
GTTGTCGACTTCCACACATTCTTCAAGGCTCCCAGAATTTTCGCCCCCTCCCCCACCCTATGATTCACTTCCGCTTCCATGGTTCCATCCGCTGCCAGATCCACTCCCAGATATCTAAAACACTTCACTTCCTCCAGTTTTTCTCTATTCAAACTTACTTCCAAATTGACTTGACCCTCAACCCTACTGTACCTAATAACCTTGCTCTAATTCATATTTACTCTTAACTTTCTTCTTTCACACACTTTACCAAACTCAGTCACCAGCTTCTCCAGTTTCTCACATGAATCAGCCACCAGCGCTGTATCATCAGCGAACAACAACTGAGTCACTTCCCAAGCTCTCTCATCCACAACAGACTTCATGCTTGCCCGTCTTTCCAAAACTCTTGCATTCACCTTCCTAACAACACCATCCATAAACAAATTAAACAACCATGGAGACATCACACACCTTTACCACAAACCTATATTCACTGAGAACTAATCACTTTCCTCTCTTCCTACACGTACACATGCCTTACATACTCGATAAAAACTTTTAACTGCTTCTAACAACTTGCCTCCCACACCATATATTCTTAATACCTTCCACAGAGCATCCCTATCAACTCTATCATATGCCTTCTCCAGATCCATAAATGCTACATACAAATCCTTTTGCTATTCTAAGTATTTCTCATATACATTCTTCAAAGCAAACACCTGATCCGCACATCCTCTACCACTTCTGAAACCACACTGCTCTTCCCCAATCTGATGCTCAATCAATACCCTCCCATATAATTTACCAGGAATACTCAACAAACGTATACCTCTGTAATTTGAGCACTCACTCATCCCCTTTGCCTTTCTACAATGGCACTATGCACGCATTCCGCCAATCCTCAGGCACCTCACCATGTGTCATATATACATTAAATAACCTTAACAACCAGTCAACAATACAATCACCCCCTTCGTTAATGAATTCCACTGCAATACCATCCAAACCTGCTGCCTTGCCGGCTATCATCTTCCGCAAAGCTTTTACTACCTCTTCTCTCTTTACTAAATCATTTTCCCCAACCCTCTCACTTTGCACACCACCTCGACCAAAACACCCTATATCTGCCACTCTATCATCAAACACATTCAACAAACCTTCAAAATACTCACTCCATCTCCTTCTCACATCACCACTACTTGTTATCACCTCCCCATTGTCGCCCTTCACTGAAGTTCCCATTTCCTCCCTTGTCTTACGCACTTTATTTACCTCCTTACAGAACATCTTTTTATTCTCCCTAAAATTTAATGATGCTCTCTCACTCCAACTCTCATTTGCCCTCTTTTTCACCTCTTGCACCTTTCTCTTGACCTCCTGTCTCTTTCTTTTATACATCTCCCACTCAATTGCATTTTTTCCCTGCAAAAATCGTCCAAATGCCTCTCTCTTATCTTTCACTAATAATCTTAATTCTTCATCCCACCACTCCTACCCTTTCTAATCAACCCTCCTCCCACTCTTCCCCAATGTATATATATATATATTTATATATATATATATATATATATATATATATATATATATATATATATATATATATATATATATATATATATATATATATATATATATATATATATATATATATATATATATATATATATATATATATATATATATTTATATATATATATATATATATACATATATATATATATATATATATATATATATATATATATATATATATATATATATATATATATATATATATATATATATATATATATATATATATATATATATATATATATATATATATATATATATATATATATATATATATGTATATATATATATATATATATATATATATGTATATATATATATATATATATATATATATATATATATATATATATATATATATATATATATATATATATATATATATATATACATATATATATATATATATATATATATTCCTATGAGTCCACTAGGAAAATGAAACACGAAAAGTTCCCAAGTCCACTTTCGTGTAATTATCACATCATTAGGGGAGACACAAGAGAGAAATATAACAGTCAGGTGATATACATCAAAGAGACGAACCTAGGACGACATTGTGTCTCCCCTGCTGATGTGATTATTACACGAAAGTGCACTTGGGAACTTTTCGTGTTTCATTTTCCTCGTCGACTCATAGGAATATCTTGATCACGCGCAAAATTGTGATCCTTCACAATATATATATATATATATATATATATATATATATATATATATATATATATATATATATATATATATATATATATATTGGTCTCCCTCTTCTCCTCGTTCCCTCCACCTCCGACACATATATCCTCTTGGTCAATCTTTCCTCACTCATTCTCTCCATGTGCCCAAACAATTTCAAAACACCCTCTTCTACTCTCACAACCACGCTCTTTTTATTTCCACACATCTCTCTTACCCTTACGTTACTTACTCGATCAAACCACCTCACACCAAACATTGTCCTCAAACATCTCATTTCCAGCACATCCATCCTCCTGCGCACCACTCTATCCATAGCCCACGCCTCGCAACCATACAACATTGTTGGAACCACTATTCCTTCAAACATACCCATTTTTGCTTTCCGAGATAATGTTCTCGACTTCCACACATTCTTCAAGGCTCCCAGAATTTTTGCCCCCTCCCCCACCCTATGACCCACTTCCGCTTCCATGGTTCCATCCGCTGCCAGATACACTCCCAGATATCTGAAACACTTCACTTCCTCCAGTTTTCTCCATTCAAACTCGCCTCCCAATTGACTTGACCCTCAACCCTACTGTACCTAATAACCTTGCTCTTATTCACATTTACTCCGAACTTTCTTCTTTCACACACTTTACCAAACTCAGTCACCAGGTTCTGCAGTTTCTCACATGAATCAGCCATCAGCGCTGTATCATCAGCGAACAACAACTGACTCACTTCCCAAGCTCTCTCATCCCCAACAGACTTCATACTTGCCCCTCTTTCCAAAACTCTTGCATTCACCTCCCTAACAACCCCATCCATAAACAAATTAAACAACCATGGAGACATCACACACCCCTGCCGCAAACCTATATTCACTGAGAACCAATCACTTTCCTCTCTTCCTACACGTACACATGCCTTACATCCTCGAGGATGTGGAAAGATGGAGTGAAAAAGATTTTGTGTGATCGGTGCCTGAACATGCAGGAGGGTGAAAGGAGGGCAAGGAAAAGAGTGAATTGGAGCGATGTGGTATACCGGGGTTGCCGTGCTGTCAGTGGATTGAATCAGGGCATGTGAAGCGTCTGGGGTAAACCATGGAAAGCTGTGTAAGTATGTATATTTGCGTGTGTGGACGTATGTATATACATATGTATGGGGGTGGGTTGGGCCATTTCTTTCGTCTGTTTCCTTGCGCTACCTCGCAAACGCGGGAGACAGCGACAAAGCAAAAAAAAAAAAAATATATATATATATATATATATATATATATATATATATATATATATATATATATATATATATATATTTTTTTTTTTTTTTTTTTTTTTTTATACTTTGTCGCTGTCTCCCGCGTTTGCGAGGTAGCGCAAGGAAACAGACGAAAGAAATGGCCCAACCCCCCCCCCATACACATGTACATACACACGTCCACACACGCAAATATACATACCTACACAGCTTTCCATGGTTTACCCCAGACGCTTCACATGCCTTGATTCAATCCACTGACAGCACGTCAACCCCTGTATACCACATCGCTCCAATTCACTCTATTCCTTGCCCTCCTTTCACCCTCCTGCATGTTCAGGCCCCGATCACACAAAATCCTTTTCACTCCATCTTTCCACCTCCAATTTGGTCTCCCTCTTCTCCTCGTTCCCTCCACCTCCGACACATATATCCTCTTGGTCAATCTTTCCTCACTCATTCTCTCCATGTGCCCAAACCATTTCAAAACACCCTCTTCTGCTCTCTCAACCACGCTCTTTTTATTTCCACACATCTCTCTTACCCTTACGTTACTTACTCGATCAAACCACCTCACACCACACATTGTCCTCAAACATCTCATTTCCAGCACATCCATCCTCCTGCGCACAACTCTATCCATAGCCCACGCCTCGCAACCATACAACATTGTTGGAACCACTATTCCTTCAAACATACCCATTTTTGCTTTCCGGGATAATGTTCTCGACTTCCACACATTTTTCAAGGCTCCCAAAATTTTCGCCCCCTCCCCCACCCTATGATCCACTTCCGCTTCCATGGTTCCATCCGCTGACAGATCCACTCCCAGATATCTAAAACACTTCACTTCCTCCAGTTTTTCTCCATTCAAACTCACCTCCCAATTGACTTGACCCTCAACCCTACTGTACCTAATAACCTTGCTCTTATTCACATTTACTCTTAACTTTCTTCTTCCACACACTTTACCAAACTCCGTCACCAGCTTCTGCAGTTTCTCACATGAATCAGCCACCAGCGCTGTATCATCAGCGAACAACAACTGACTCACTTCCCAAGCTCTCTCATCCCCAACAGACTTCATACTTGCCCCTCTTTCCAAGACTCTTGCATTTACCTCCCTAACAACCCCATCCATAAACAAATTAAACAACCATGGAGACATCACACACCCCTGCCGCAAACCTACATTCACTGAGAACCAATCACTTTCCTCTCTTCCTACACGTACACATGCCTTACATCCTCGATAAAAACTTTTCACTGCTTCTAACAACTTGCCTCCCACACCATATATTCTTAATACCTTCCACAGAGCATCTCTATCAACTCTATCATATGCCTTCTCCAGATCCATAAATGCTACATACAAATCCATTTGCTTTTCTAAGTATTTCTCACATACATTCTTCAAAGCAAACACCTGATCCACACATCCTCTACCACTTCTGAAACCACACTGCTCTTCCCCAATCTGATGCTCTGTACATGCCTTCACCCTCTCAATCAATACCCTCCCATATAATTTACCAGGAATACTCAACAAACTTATACCTCTGTAATTTGAGCACTCACTCTTATCCCCTTTGCCTTTGTACAATGGCACTATGCACGCATTCCGCCAATCCTCAGGCACCTCACCATGAGTCATACATACATTAAATAACCTTACCAACCAGTCAACAATACAGTCACCCCCTTTTTTTATAAATTCCACTGCAATACCATCCAAACCTGCTGCCTTGCCGGCTTTCATCTTCCTCAAAGCTTTTACTACCTCTTCTCTGTTTACCAAATCATTTTCCCTAACCCTCTCACTTTGCACACCACCTCGACCCAAACACCCTATATCTGCCACTCTGTCATCAGACACATTCAACAAACCTTCAAAATACTCATTCCATCTCCTTCTCACATCACCACTACTTGTTATCACCTCCCCATTTACGCCCTTCACTGAAGTTCCCATTTGCTCCCTTGTCTTACGCACCCTATTTACCTCCTTCCAGAACATCTTTTCATTCTCCCTAAAATTTAATGATACTCTCTCACCCCAACTCTCATTTGCCCTTTTGTTCACCTCTTGCACCTTTCTCTTGACCTCCTGTCTCTTTCTTTTATACTTCTCCCACTCAATTTCATTTTTTCCCTGCAAAAATCGTCCAAATGCCTCCCACTTCTCTTTCACTAATACTCTTACTTCTTCATCCCACCACTCACTACCCTTTCTAAACAGCCCACCTCCCACTCTTCTCATGCCACAAGCATCTTTTGCGCAATCCATCACTGATTCCCTTAATACATCCCATTCCTCCCCCACTCCCCTTACTTCCATTGTTCTCACCTTTTTCCATTCTGTACACAGTCTCTCCTGATACTTCCTCACACAGGTCTCCTTCCCAAGCTCACTTACTCTCACCACCTTCTTCACCCCAACATTCACTCTTCTTTTCTGAAAACCCATACTAATCTTCACCTTAGCCTCCACAAGATAATGATCAGACATCCCTCCAGTTGCACCTCTCAGCACATTGACATCCAAAAGTCTCTCTTTCGCACGCCTGTCAATTAACACGTAATCCAATAACGCTCTCTGGCCATCTCTCCTACTTACATAAGTATACTTATGTATATCTCGCTTTTTAAACCAGGTATTCCCAATCATCAGTCCTTTTTCAGCACATAAATCTACAAGCTCTTCACCATTTCCATTTACAACACTGAACACCCCATGCATACCAATTATTCCCTCAACTGCCACATTACTCACCTTTGCATTCAAATTACCCATCACTATAACCCGGTCTCGTGCATCAAAACCGCTAACACACTCATTTAGCTGCTCCCAAAACACTTGCCTCTCATGGTCTTTCTTCTCATGCCCAGGTGCATATGCACCAATAATCACCCACCTCTCTCCATCAACTTTCAATTTTACCCATATTAATCGAGAATTTACTTTCTTACATTCTATCACATACTCCCACAACTCCTGTTTCAGGAGTATTGCTACTCCTTCCCTTGCTCTTGTCCTCTCACTAACCCCTGACTTCACTCCCCAGACATTTCCAAACCACTCTTCCCCTTTACCCTTGAGCTTCGTTTCACTCAGAGCCAAAACATCCAGGTTCCTTTCCTCAAACATACTACCTATCTCTCCTTTTTTCACATCTTGGTTACATCCACACACATTTAGGCACCCCACTCTGAGCCTTCGAGGAGGATGAGCACTCCCCGCGTGACTCCTTCTTCTGTTTCCCATTTTAGAAAGTTAATACAAGGAGGGGAGGATTTCTGGCCCCCCGCTCCCGTCCCCTCTAGTCGCTTTCTACGACACGCGAGGAATACGTGGGAAGTATTCTTTCACCCCTATCCCCAGGGATAATATACATATATATATACACACACACACACACACACACATACGCACATACGAACACACACACACATACATATATATACATATGAAAAATGTAAGAAACAATTTAGAAAACAAACTTTTAGCTTGAAAGGAATGAAAAAAAAAAATGAACGTCACATAATGGATCAACCTCTGGCTATGGAAAAGGAAATGTACAATTTATTCACACAAACGTCAATAGCAGTTCTCATCAATTTCACCACTGAATCAATAAGCTTCAATGTCTACGCTACATTTTTCTCCAACTTCACTATTTTCTTGTCAAAACACCATGCATGAAAACTATCATGCATATATATATATATATATATATATATATATATATATATATATATATATATATATATATATATATATATGTATATATATATATATATATATATATATATATATATATATATATATATATATATATATATATATATATATATATATATATATATATATATATATATATATATATACATATATAAATATATATATATATATATATATATATATATATATATATATATATATATATATATATATGCAGTGGAATTTATTAAAAAAGGGGGTGACTGTATTGTTGACTGGTTGGTAAGGTTATTTAATGTATGTATGACTCATGGTGAGGTGCCTGAGCATTGGCGGAATGCGTGCATAGTGCCATTGTACAAAGGCAAAGGGGATAAGAGTGAGTGCTCAAATTACAGAGGTATAAGTTTGTTGAGTATTCCTGGTAAATTATATGAGAGGGTATTGATTGAGAGGGTGAAGGCATGTACAGAGCATCAGATTTGGGAAGAGCAGTGTGGTTTCAGAAGTGGTAGAGGATGTGTGGATTAGGTGTTTGCTTTGAAGAATGTATGTGAGACATACTTAGAAAAGCAAATGGATTTGTATGTAGCATTTATGGATCTGGAAAAGGCATATGATAGAGTTGATAGAGATGCTCTGTGAAAGGTATTAAGAATATATGGCGTGGGAGGCAAGTTGTTAGAAGCAGTGAAAAGTTTTTATCGAGGATGTAAGGCATGTGTACGTGTAGGAAGAGAGGAAAGTCACTGGTTCTCAGCGAATGTAGGTTTGCGGCAGGGGTGTGTGATGTCTCCATGGTTGTTTAATTTGTTTATGGATGGGGTTGTTAGGGAGGTGAATGCAAGAGTTTTGGAAAGACGGGCAAGTATGAAGTCTGTTGGGGATGAGAGAGCTTGGGAAGTGAGTCAGTTGTTGTTCGCTGATGATACAGCGCTGGTGGCTGATTCATGTGAGAAACTGCAGAAGCTGGTGACTGAGTTTGGTAAAGTGTGTGGAAGAAGAAAGTTAAGAGTAAATATGAATAAGAGCAAGGTTATTAGGTACAGTAGGGTTGAGGGTCAAGTCAATTGGGAGGTGAGTTTCAATGGAGAAAAACTGGAGGAAGTGAAGTGTTTTTGATATCTGGGAGTGGATCTGGCAGCGGATGGAACCATGGAAGCGGAATTGGATCATAGGGTGGGGGAGGGGGCGAAAATTCTGGGAGCCTTGAAGAATGTGTGGAAGTCGAGAGCATTATCTCGGAAAGCAAAAATGGGTATGTTTGAAGGAATAGTGGTTCCAACAATGTTGTATTGTTGCGAGGCCTGGGCTATTGATAGAGTTGTGCGCAGGAGGATGGATGTGCTGGAAATGAGATGTTTGAGGACAAAGTTTGGTGTGAGGTGGTTTGATCGAGTAAGTAACGTAAGTGTAAGAGAGATGTGTGGAAATAAAAAGAGCGTGGTTGAGAGAGCAGAAGAGGGTGTTTTGAAATGGTTTGGGCACATGGAGAGAGTGAGTGGGGAAAGATTGACCAAGATGATATATATGTCGGAGGTGGAGGGAACGAGGAGAAGAGGGAGACCAAATTGGAGGTGGAAAGATGGAGTGAAAAAGATTTTGTGTGATCGGGGTCTGAACATGCAGGAGGGTGAAAGGAGGGCAAGGAATAGAGTGAATTGGAGCGATGTGGTATACCGGGGTTGACGTGCTGTCAGTGGATTGAATCAAGGCATGTGAAGCGTCTGGGGTAAACCATGGAAAGCTGTGGAGGTATGTATATTTGCGTGTGTGGACGTATGTATATACATGTGTATGGGGGTGGGTTGGGCCATATCTTTCGTCTGTTTCCTTGCGCTACCTCGCAAACGCGGGAGACAGCGACAAAGCAAAAAAAAAAAAAAAAATATATATATATATATATATATATATATATATATATATATATATATATATATATATATATTATTTATTTATTTCATTTATTTATTTTGCTTTGTCGCTGTCTCCCACGTTAGCGAGGTAGCGCAAGGAAACAGACGAAAGAATGGTCCAACCCGCCCACATACACATGTATATACATACACGTCCACACACGCAAATATACATACCTATACATATCAATGTACACATACATATATACACACACCGACATATACATATATACACATGTACATAATTCATACTGTCTGCCTTTATTTGTTCCCATCGCCACCCCGCCACAAATGGATTGACATCCCCCTTCCCCCTCAAGTGTGCGAGGTAGCGCTAGGAAAGACACCAAAGGCCCCATTCGTTCACACTCAGTCTCTAGCTGTCATGTAATAATGCACCGAAACCACAGCTCACTTTCCACATCCAGGTCACACACACTTTCCATGGTTTACCCCAGACGCTTCACATGCCTTCGTTCAATCCATTGACAGCACGTCGACCCCGGTATACCATTTCGTTCCAATTCACTCTACTCCTTGCACGTCTTTCACCCTCCTGCATGTTCAGGCCCCGATCACTCAAAATCTTTTTCATTCCAGCTTTCCACCTCCAATTTGGTATCCCACTTCTCCTCGTTCCCTCCACCTCTGACACATATATCATCTTGGTCAATCTTTCCCCACTCATTCTCTCCATGTGACCAAACCATTTCAAAACACTCTTCTGCTGTCTCAACCACACTCTTTTTATTTCCACACATCTCTCTCGCCCTTACATTACTTACTCTATTAAACCAACTCACACCACATATTGTCCTCAAACATCTCATTTCCAGCACATCCACCCTCCTGCGCACAACTCTATCCATAGCCCACACCTCGCAACCATATAACATTGTTGGAACCACTATTCCTTCAAACATACCCATATATATATATATATATATATATATATATATATATATATATATATATATATATATATATATATATATATATATATATATATATATTCATATATATATATATATATATTTATATATATATATATATATATATATATATATATATATATATATATATATATATATATATATATATATATATATATATATATATATCCCTGGGGATAGGGGTGAAACAATACTTCTCACGCATTCCTCGTGTGTCTTAGAAGTCGACTAGAGGGGACGGGAGCGGGGGGACAGAAATCGTCCCCTCCTTGTATTTTTTTAACTTTCTAAAATGGGAAACAGAAGAAGGAGTCACGCGGGGAGTGCTCATCCCACTCGAAGGCTCAGACTGGGGTGTCTAAATGTGTGTGGATGTAACCAAGATGTGAAAAAAGGAGAGATAGGTTGTATGTTTGAGGAAAGGAACCTGGATGTTTTGGCTCTGAGTGAAACGAAGCTCAAGGGTAAAGGTGAAGAGTGGTTTGGGAATGTCTTGGGAGTAAAGTCAGGGGTTAGTGAGAGGACAAGAGCAAGGGAAGGAGTAGCACTACTCCTGAAACAGGAGTTGTGGGAGTATGTGATAGAATGTAATAAAGTAAATTCTCGATTAACATGGGTAAAAATGAAAGTTGATGGAGAGACATGGGTGATTATTGGTGCATATGCACCTGGGCGTGAGACGAAAGATCATGAGAGGCAAGTGTTTTGGGAGCAGCTGAATGAGTGTGTTAGTGGTTTTGATGCACGAGACCGGGTTATAGTGATGGGTGATTTGAATGCAAAGGTGAGTAATGTGGCAGTTGAGGGAATAATTGGTATACATGGGGTGTTCAGTGTTGTAAATGGAAATGGTGAAGAGCTTGTAGACTTTTGTGCTGAAAAAGGTCTGGTGATTGGGAATACCTGGTTTAAAAAGCGAGATATACATAAGTATACGTATGTAAGTAGGAGAGATGGCCAGAGAGCGTTATTGGATTACGTGTTAATTGACAGGCGCGCGAAAAAGAGACTTTTGGTTGTTAATGTGCTGAGAGGTGCAACTGAAGGAATGTATGATCATTATCTTGTGGAGGCTAAGGTGAAGATTTGTATGGGTTTTCAGAAAAGAAGAGTGAATGTTGGGGTGAAGAGGGTGGTGAGAGTAAGTGAGCTTGGGAAAGAGACTTGTGTGAGGAATTACCAGGAGAGACTGAGTACAGAATGGAAAAAGGTGAGAACAATGGAAGTAAGGGGAGTGGGGGAGGAATGGGATGTATTTAGGGAATCAGTGATGGATTGCGCAAAAGATGCTTGTGGCATGATGAGAGTTGGAGGTGGGTTGATTAGAAAGGGTAGTGAGTGGTAGGATGAAGAAGTAAGATTATTAGTGAAAGAGAAGAGAGAGGCATTTGGACGATTTTTGCAAAGAAAAAATGCAATTGAGTGGGAGACGTATAAAAGAAAGAGACAAGAGGTCAAGAGAAAGGTGCAAGAGGTGAAATAGAGGGCAAATGAGAGTTGGGGTGAGAGAGTATCATTAAATTTTAAGGAGAATAAAAAGAAGTTCTGGAAGGAGGTAAATAAAGTGCGTAAGACAAGGGAGCAAATGGGAACTTCAATGAAGGGCGCAAATGGGGAGGTGATAACAAGTAGTGGTGATGTGAGAAGGAGATGGAGTGAGTATTTTGAAGGTTTGTTGAATGTGTTTGATGATAGAGTGGCAGATATAGGGTGTTATGGTCGAGGTGATGTGCAAAGTGAGAGGGTTAGGGAAAATGATTTGGTATACAGAGAAGAGGTAGTAAAAGCTTTGCGGAAGATGAAAGCCGGCAAGGCAGCAGGTTTGGATGGTATGGCAGTGGAATTTATTAAAAAAGGGGGTGACTGTATTACTGAATGGTTGGTAAGGGTATTTAATGTATGTATGACTCATAGTGAGGTGCCTGAACTTTGGCGGAATGCGTTCATAGTGCCATTGCACAAAGGCAAAGGGGATAAGAGTGAGTGCTCGAATTACAGAGGTATAAGTTTGTTGAGTATTCCTGTTAAATTATATGGGAGGGTATTGATTGAGAGGGTGAAGGCATGTACAGAGCATCAGACTGGGGAAGAGCAGTGTGGTTTCAGAAGTGGTAGAGGATGTGTGGATCAGGTGTTTGCTTTGAAGAATGTATGCGAGAAATAATTAGAAAAGCAAATGGATTTGTATGTAGCATTTATGGATCTGGGAAAGGCATATGATAGAGTTGATAGAGATGCTCTGTGGAAGGTATTAAGAATATATGGTGTGGGAGGCAAGTTGTTAGAAGCAGTGAAAAGTTTTTATCGAGGATGTAAGGCATGTGTACGTGTAGGAAGAGAGGAAGGTGATTGGTTCTCAGTGAATGTAGGTTTGCGGCAGAGGTGTGTGATGTCTCCATGGTTGTTTAATTTGTTTATGGATGGGGTTGTTAGGGAGGTGAATGCAAGAGTTTTGGAAAGAGGGGCAAGTATGAAGTCTGTTGGGGATGAGAGAGCTTGGGAAGTGAGTCAGTTGTTGTTCGCTGATGATACAGCGCTGGTGGCTGATTCATGTGAGAAACTGCAGAAGCTGGTGACTGAGTTTGGTAAAGTGTGTGAAAGAAGAAAGTTAAGAGTAAATGTGAATAAGAGCAAGGTTATTAGGTACAGTAGGGTTGAGAGTCAAGTCAATTGGGAGGTAAGTTTGAATGGAGAAAAACTGGAGGAAGTGAAGTGTTTTAGATATCTGGGAGTGGATCTGGCAGCGGATGGAACCATGGAAGCGGAAGTGGATCATAGGGTGGGGGAGGTGGCGAAAATTCTGGGAGCCTTGAAGAATGTGTGGAAGTCGAGAACATTATCTCGGAAAGCAAAAATGGGTATGTTTGAAGGAATAGTGGTTCCAACAATGTTATATGGTTGCGAGTCGTGGGCTATGGATAGAGTTGTGCGGAGTAGGGTGAATGTGCTGGAAATGAGGTGTTTGAGGACAATATGTGGTGTGATGTGGTTTGATCGAGTAAGTAATAATAGGGTAAGAGAGATGTGTGGTGATAAAAAGTGTGGTTGAGAGACCAGAAGAGGGTTTTTTGAAATGGTTTGGTCACATGGAGAGAATGAGTGAGGAGAGATTGACCAAGAGGATATATGTGTCAGAGATGGAGGAAATGTTCTGGAAGGAGGTAAATAAAGTGCGTAAGACAACGGAGCAAATGGGAACTTTAGTGAAGGGGGCTATTGGGGAGGTGATAAAAAGTAGTGGTGAAGTGAGAGGAGATGGAGTGAGTATTTTGAAGGTTTGTTGAATGTGTTTGATGATAGAGTTGCAGATATAGGGTGTTTTGGTCGAGGTGTTGTACAAAGTGAGAGGGTTAGGGTAAATGATTTGGTAAACAGAGAAGAGGTAGTAAAAGCTTTGCAGAAGATGAAAGCCGGCAAGGCAGCAGGTTTGGATGGTATTGCAGTGGAATTTATTAAAAAAGGGGGTGACTGTATTGTTGACTGGTTGGTAAGGTTATTTAGTGTATGTATGATTCATGGTGAAGTGCCTATGATTGGCGGAATGCGTGCATAGTGCCATTCTACAAAATCAAAGGGGATAAGAGTGAGTGCTCGAATTACAGAGGCATAAGTTTCTTAAGTATTCCTGGGAAATTATATGGGAGGGTATTGATTGAGAGGGTGAAGGCATGTACAGAGCATCAGATTGGGGAAGAGCAGTGTGGTTTCAGAAGTGGTAGAGGATGTGTGGATCAGGTGTTTGCTTTGAAGAATGTATGTGAGAAATACTTAGAAAAGCAAATGGATTTGTATGTAGCATTTATGGATCTGGAGAAGGCATATGATAGCGTTGATAGAGATGCTCTGTGGAAGGTATTAAGAATATATGGTGTGGGAGGCAAGTTGTTAGAAGCAGTGAAAGGTTTTTATCGAGGATGTAAGGCTTGTGTACGTGTTGGAAGAGAGGAAAGTGATTGGTTCTCAGTGAATGTAGGTTTGCGGCAGGGGTGTGTGATGTCTCCATGGTTGTTCTATTTGTTTATGGATGGGGTTGTTAGGGAGGGGAATGCAAGAGTTTTGGAAAGAGGGGCAAGTATGAAGTCTGTTGGGTATGAGAGAGCCTGGGAAGTGAGTCAGTTGTTGTTCGCTGATGATACAGCGCTGGTGGCTGATTCATGTGAGAAACTGCAGAAGCTGGTGACTGAGTTTGGTAAAGTGTGTGAAAGAAGAAAGTTAAGAGTAAATGTGAATAAGAACAATGCTGTTAGGTACAGTAGGGTTGAGGGTCAAGTCAATTGGGAGGGAAGTTTGAATGGAGAAAAACTGGAGGAAGTGAAGTGTTTTAGATATCTGGGAGTGGATTTGGCAGCGGATGGAACCATGGAAGCGGAAGTGAATCATAGGGTGGGCTAGGGGGCGAAAATTCTGGGAGCCTTGAAGAATGTGTGGAAGTCGAGAACCTTATCTCGGAAAGCAAAAATGGGCATGTTCGAAGGAATAGTGGTTCCAACAATGTTGTATGGTTGCGAGGCGTGGGCTATGGATAGAGTTGTGCGCAGGAGGGTGAATGTGCTGGAAATGAGATATCTGAGGACAATATGTGGTGTGAGATGGTTTGATCGAGTAAGTAATGTATGGGTAAGAGAGATGTGTGGAAATAAAAATAGCGTGGTTGAGAGAGCAGAAGAGGGTGTTTTGCAATGGTTTGGGCACATGGAGAGAATGAGTAAGGAAAGATTGACCAAGAGGATATATGTGTCGTAGGTGGAGGGAACGAGAAGTGGGATACCAAATTGGAGGTGGAAAGATGGAGTGAAAAAGATTTTGAGTGATCGGGGCCTGAACATGCAGGAGGGTGAAAGGCTTGTAAGGAATAGAGTGAATTGGAACGATGTGGTATACCGGGGTCGACGTACTGTCAATGGATTGAACCAGGGCATGTGAAGCGTCTGGGGTAAACCATGGAAAGTTCTGTGGTGCCTGGATGTGGAAAGGGAGCTTTGGTTTCGGGCATTATTGCATGACAGCTAGAGACTGAGTATGAACGAATGGGGCCTTTGTTGTCTGTTTTTAGCGCTACCTCGCATACATGAGGGGGGAGGGGGACGTTATTCCATGTGTGGCGAGGTGGCGATGGGAATGAATAGAGGCATACAGCGTGAATTGTGTGCATGTGTATATATGTATGTGTCTGTGTGTGTATATATATGTGTACATTGAGAAGTATGGGTATGTATATTTGCGTGTTTGGACGTGTATGTATATACATGTGGATGGGGGTGGGTTGGGCCATTTCTTTCGTCTTTTTACTTGCGCTACCTGGCGTTACTCCAGTGAATATAATGATCATAATTCTTAACATGATTAACGAGGCATTTGATTCTTGTCCTGTTCTTTTACCATACTTATATTGCCCGAGTCTAACAGAAGGATCCTTACCAGTCTGACCAGCATTGAACTTATCACAATTTCTACATGATACTCCATAGATGAATCCTGCAGACCCTTTTGGTATTTTCCTGATTAAGATATTCTTTATAGTATTGCTGTTGCTGAAGGCAACATTTACATTAAAGGATTTAAGCAACATGAGAATTAAAACAAAATCATTACTAGAAGGGAGAACTAATGTTCCTTCTGTCAAGGGGAGGTTTGGGTTTAACTTTATAAAACAATATCATTAAGAGGATATATTCTATTGAATCCAAGCTAAAGTACCCAAGATCTTTTATTCATAAATCCCTTAAACTGGCAAAAAAATCATTTTCTTTTTACACATCTAGCCAACCTAACATCTCACATGGATCACAACCAACCATCTTATCATCTTATATAGGTCACAACTAACCAACCTAGCATCTCACTTGTGCCTAAACTAACTAACCTAACATCTCATATGGGCCACAACCATCCACCCCTAGCATTCCACTTGTCCCACAACCAACCAATCTAGCATCTCACAAAATGTATCGGACAATCAACACGGTCTCCTTAAGATAAGATCCTGTCTGACGAGTTTGCTGGAGTTTTTTAATGCTATTTATCAGAATTGGGACGAAAATATACCGTCTGATGTTGTATATTAAGATTTCCAAAAGGCTCTCAATGAAGTACCTCACAAGAGACTTTTATATAAACTTAAAGCACATGGAATCAGTGTACTCTGTACATAGATCAGAGACTGGATTACCGTAAGAAAGCAGCGTGTAGTATTATGCGGCGAAGCCTCAGATTGGCTAGACTTAACAAATGTTGTCACACAGTGGTCGGTTCTAGGCCCAATTCTTTTTTGTGATATACATTGATGACCTAGAACTCAGTCTCATATCTAAGATCTCCAAGTTTGCTGAAGATACTAAACTAGGCGGTAGAGCTGTAAGCAGGCGGGACTGCGAAATGATTCAGAGATATTAACTTACTAGCAGAATGGTCAGACAAATGGCAAATGAAGTTTAATGTAGACAAAAGTAAAGTTTTGTACTCTGGAGACAAGACTATACGTTACGATTGCAAACGATTCGAAAACTCTATAACTAAAGTAAATGAAGGAAAGGAACTTGGAGTTGTCATTAGAAACAATCTCAAGTACGCTAAACAGTGTCAAGCAGCAAGTAAAAAAGACAACCAAATGTAGGTTTCATAACCAGGAGCATAGATTACTAGACACCAGAAACAATTCTCACACTTTAAGATTCTCTGGTAAGACCACACCTTGAATACGCATTCCAGTTTTGGTCCCTAAACTATAAGAAAGACGAGGTAAAATTAGGGCAAGTACAAAAGCGCGCGACAAAATTCATCTTGTCCTTTAGACATCTGGCATGCGAAGAGAGGCTAAAACAATTGGATCTCTTCTCCCTTAAGAAAAAAAAGTGGACCTCGCGGCGACTTAATCCAAGTGCCCAAAATTCTGAACAAGTTCGATAACGTAGATCACGAACATCTTTTCGAAGTAAAATAAAATACAGTTAACAGGACAAATAGAAGAAAACTCAAAGGTAAAAGATGCAGTACGGACGTGGGTAAAAGCTTCTTTACCTATAGGTGTGTTGAGCACTGGAATAAGTTTCCGTCAGACGTAGTAAATGCTAACACTATAAATACCTTCAAAGTCGTTTAGACAAATATTATAAAACTTCAGGTATACTCAGGTATACTCTGATAAGAACGCCAGAAATAACTGTGTAAATGACAGCGGTAACGGGGATACTAGAAGGCTGCTGTGCAACAGCGGGAAGTTGGTGATAGCTTAAAAAACTGCTGAGCGGAATTACATTTTTTAAGTTGAAATCCTGTTGTTGTTGTTTTTCAAACGACCCAGTTGTGGACCTATCACTTCTCATGTTGTCTGTCTTTCTCATATAAACTCGTGTAAACCTATCATCTCAAATGGGTCACAACTAACCAACCTAGCATCTCATATGGGCCACAGCCAACCAAACTAGCATCTCACATGGGCTACAACCAACCTTGCATCTCACAAGGGCCACAACCAACCAAACCTTCATATCACATTGTCCACAATCAATCAACCATGTGTCTCACATGGGCCACAATCAACCAACCTTATATCTCGCATGGGCCACAACTAACCATCCATGCATTTCACATGGGCCACAATCAATACACATTGCATCTCACATTGGCCACAATCATCCAACCTTGCAATTCGCATGGGCCAGAGTCAACAAACTATGCATCTCACAGAGGCCATAATCAACCAACCATGCATCTCACAAGGCCAAAATCAACCAATCATGCATCCCAAATGGGCCACAATCAACCAACCTTACATCTCACATGAGCCACAATCAACCAATCTCACATCTCACTTGGGCCACAATTGACCAACCTTACATCTCTGATTGGTCACAATTGACCAACCATGCATTTCATATGGGCCACAATCAACCAACCATGCATCTCACATGAGCCACAGTCAACCAACCATGCATTCCAAATGGGCCACAGTCAACCAACTTTACATCTCACATGGGTAACAATAAACCAATCTTACATCTTACATGGGCCACAATCAACCAACCTTACATTTTAGATTGGTCACAATCAACCAACCATGCATCTCACATGGGCCACAATCAACCAACCATGCATCTCACATGAGCCACAATCAACCAGCCGCACACCTCACACGGGCCACATACACAGTGAGAATGTATTGAGTTCTCAGAATTCCCCTTAACACCAGAAGATGTTTATAGATTTTCTGCTGGTTGGATGAAGCTAGTCGTTGACAGCCTTAATGACTCCGACAAATGGTAGGTCTAAAGTCTAAACTCCTCTCTTACTTCAGGTAAGGATAGGATATGGGACTTCAGTGGATGGTATGGATCGCGGTGCTAACGTTATCAGCATCTGGGGAAGGCCAGTCAGCTACTGCGGGGAAGTCCTCAAGTGACGAGACCTACCACCAGGAGACTCTTCCTTACACTGGACTGGATGTAGTGACTCTCCTAAGTCCTTTACTGTACCAAACTGAAGGACAGCAGACAGAACCCCCCTCATCTCTCAGTAAAGACGGTAATGATATATGCGTTGCAGAAAAATATTTGAAACGTCCAACAGCAGCTTATACTGAGCAATCAAACACTTTACCAAGAATGATGGTAATGAGTGGAAAACCTCTGGAAGACCTAGAAAAGCAAAACGCTAAGTATGTTCCAATGCTGTCACCGGATGCG
This sequence comes from Panulirus ornatus, assembly GCF_036320965.1. Classification (NCBI taxonomy): domain Eukaryota; kingdom Metazoa; phylum Arthropoda; class Malacostraca; order Decapoda; family Palinuridae; genus Panulirus; species Panulirus ornatus. Next base: position 40,693,665 of record NC_092237.1, read on the forward strand.
ACATCAGTGAGTCTAGTGATGGGAGATGTGGAGAAGCAAGAGCTGAGGAAATGTGATCTACCGTCGACTTATGATGCTGGGTACAGTCAACAAGCCAAGCTGCAGGACCTACTGCTACTGTATAATACATCACAGGTTAGTGATTTATTTCATGGTATATAGTCAGTCACCGGCACTGCTAGCTCTGCCTCTGGTCTATAGTCAGTCACCTGCACTGCTAGATCTGCCTCTGGTCTATAGTCAGTCACCTGCACTGCTAGATCTGCCTCTGGTCTATAGTCAGTCACCGGCACTGCTAGCTCTGCCTCTGGTCTATAGTCAGTCACCTGCACTGCTAGATCTGCCTCTGGTTTATAGTCGGTCACCTGCACTGCTAGATCTGCCTCTGGTTTATAGTCGGCCACCTGCACTGCTAGATCTGCCTTTGGTCTATAGTCAGTCCCTATAAGCCCCGCTGTACCTACTGTATCTGTCTCCATCCACCCAGCAGGTGATCCATGCCAGACAAGATGTACCTGCTGTATCTGTCTCCATCCACCCAGCAGGTGATCCATGCCAGACAAGATGTACCCACTGTATCTGTCTCCATCCACCCAGCAGGTGATCCATGCCAGACAAGCTGTACCTACTGTATCTGTCTCCATCCAACCAGCAGGTGACGCAAATCAACACAACACAAGACGTACTGAGGATGGTGTCGAACGCATCCATGACCACTGGCTCCCTCCTGCTTGAAGACGCTGAGCCTCTCCTTACCAACAACACGAAGTATAATGATCCCTGGACTTACCACAGCAGGTAGGGAAGAGCAATGATTATAACATAATGCACGTGAAATAATTTGATACATATATATATATATATATATATATATATATATATATATGTATATATATATATATACATAGTGCTCATGAACGCGCACTTCCATATAACATACAAACCTCCAACAGCCAGGATCGAACGAGCGACCCCTACGTGGCGGGCGGGAACACTACCGCTAGGCTATGATCGCCCCTAAAATGGAAACGACTATTCGCGTACTATGCAATCCAATACCTTCGTCTCATGTTGGTGAACAACGGGGTCTCCACTGATCATTTCTGTAAAATACTATCTTCTGTTTCTGTGAGCTTATGGGAAATGACCAGTGAGTCTTTTATATCTAATTTCTACTTTCTAATATTTTTAGAGTCACCGATCCCATATCATCTGCAAATCGAGATATATGAGTGTCTTTCTCCGCGTCGAAATATTTCAGAGGAAATAAGCAATGCTCTAACCATTAACCTTTTTATCAAACTGCCTCTAATTCTAATACTTTGAGATATACTTTTAACCTTACTACCGGTGCCAGATAATCTACCTATTCCATGACTCAACTAAGAACTTGTTCTATAATGTGTTGTTAAGTTGTGAAGTGTGTAATAGGGTGGGAGCCACCCAGAACATGAAACGCGAAAGAGCCAAAGGTGGATTTTTACAGAAATGTAAGAAAGGTAAGACACAAGACCTCGTCAGGTGAGAATCAGGCGGTCAAGTAAGAAATGCGCCAGGTTCTATGATGTATCATTCTACAACCACGTAACAGTGTGTAATGCATTCATCGTGTTCGTCAATGTTATAATTCTCCTGAAAATCGTGAATCATTTTCATAATGTTCAGATGTTTGTGTGTTTGACCTTTAATCATTCTCATATCTTTTTATTTTCTCATCTTTTTCAGCAACTGGGATTTGTGTTACCTAAAAAGCCTTAGTAAATGATCTACGGACAGCTCATGATAACATATTCCTGCCCTCCTGAGGGAAGTCAAAACATGGGTCATCTTTTGTTTCCTTATGTTAATTGAGATAAAGAGGGCATCTAAGGCCCTATTCAAGGCCATCTCATTAACCAAGAGGATACATGTGTCAGAGGTGGAGAGAACGAGGAGAAGTGGGACACCAAATTGGAGGTAGAAAAATGGAGTAGAAAAGATTTTGAGTGACCGGGCCTGAACATGCAGGAGGGTGAAAGGCGTGCAAGGAATAGAGTGAATTGGAACTATGTGGTATACCGGGGTCGACGTGCTGTCAATGAATTGAACCACGGTGTGTGAAGCGTCTGGGGTAAACCATGGAAGGTTCTGTGGGGCCTGGATGTGGAAAGGGAGCTGTGGTTTCAGTGCATTATACATGACAGCTAGAGACTGAGTGTGAACGAATGTGGCCTATGTTGTCTTTCCCTAGTGCTAACTCGCGCACATGCGGGGGAAGGGGGATGCTATTTAATGTGTGGCGGGGTGGCGATGGGAATGAATAAAGACAGAAAGTATGAATTATGTACATGTGTATGAGTGTAAAGGTCTGTGTGTGTATATATATATATATATATATATATATATATATATATATATATATATATATATATATATATATATATATATATATATATATATATATATATATATATATATATATAATTACAGAGGTATAAGTTTGTTGAGTATTCCTGGTAAATTATATGGGAGGGTATTGATTGAGAGGGTGAAGGCATGTACAGAGCATCAGATTGGGAAAGAGCAGTGTGGTTTCAGAAGTGGTAGAGGATGTGTGGATCAGGTTTTTGCTTTGAAGAATGTATGTGAGAAATACTTAGAAAAGCAAATGGATTTGTATGTAGCATTTATGGATCTGGAGAAGGCATATGATAGAGTTGATAGAGATGCTCTGTGGAAGGTATTAAGAATATATGGTGGGGGAGGCAAGTTGTTAGAAGCAGTGAAAAGTTTTCATCGAGGATGTAAGGCATGTGTACGTGTAGGAAGAGAGGAAAGTGATTGGTTCTCAGTGAATGTAGGTTTGCGGCAGGGATGTGTGATGCCTCCATGGTTGTTTAATTTGTTTATGGATAGGGTTGTTAGGGAGGTAAATGCAAGAGTTTTGGAAAGAGGGGCAAGTATGAAGTCTGTTGGGGATGAGAGAGCTTGGGAAGTGAGTCAGTTGTTGTTCGCTGATAATACAGCGCTGGTGGCTGATTCATGTGAGAAACTGCAGAAGCTGGTGACTGAGTTTGGTAAAGTGTGTGAAAGAAGAAAGTTAAGAGTAAATGTGAATAAGAGCAAGATTATTAGGTACAGTAGGGTTGAGGGTCAAGTCAATTGGGATGTACGTTAGAATGGAGAAAAACTGGAGGAAGTAAAGTGTTTTAGATATCTGGGAGTGGATCTGGCAGCGGATGGAACCATGGAAGCGGAAGTGGATCATAGGGTGGGGGAGGGGCGAAAATCCTGGGAGCCTTGAAGAATGTGTGGAAGTCGAGAACATTATCTCGGAAAGCAAAAATGGGTATGTTTGAAGGAATAGTGGTTCCAACAATGTTGTATGGTTGCGAGGCGTGGGCTATGGAGAGAGTTGTGCGTAGGAGGATGGATGTGCTGGAAATGAGATGTTTGAGGACAATGTGTGGTGTGAGGTGGTTTGATCGAGTAAGTAACGTAAGGGTAAGAGAGATGTGTGGAAATAAAAAGAGCGTGGTTGAGAGAGCAGAAGAGGGTGTTTTGAAATGGTTTGGGCACATGGAGAGAATGAGTGAGGAAAGATTGACCAAGAGGATATATGTGTCGGAGGTGTAGGGAACGAGGAGAAGTGGGAGACCAAATTGGAGGTGGAAAGATGGAGTGAAAAAGATTTTGTGTGATCGGGGCTTGAACATGCAGGAGGGTGAAAGGAGGGCAAGGAATAGAGTGAAATGGATCGATGTGGTATACCGGGGTCGACGTGCAGTCAGTGGATTAAATCAGGGCATGTGAAGCGTCTAGCGTAAACCATGGAAAGCTGTGTAGGTATGGATATTTGCGTGTGTGGACGTATGTATATACATGTGTATGGGGGTGGGTTGGGCCATTTCTTTCGTCTGTTTCCTTGCGCTGCCTCACAAACGCGGGAGACAGCGACAAAGCAAAAAAAAAAAAAAAAAAATATATATATATATATATATATATATATATATATATATATATATATATATATATATATATATATATATTTTTTTTTTTTTTGTCGCTGTCTCCCGCGTTTGCGAGGTAGCGCAAGGAAACAGACGAAAGAAAATGGCCCAACCCACCCCCATACACATGTATATACATACGTCCACACACGCAAATATACATACCCACACAGCTTTCCATGGTTTACCCCAGACGCTTCACATGCCCTGATTCAATCCACTGACAGCACGTCAACCCAGGTATACCACATCGCTGCAATTCACTCTATTCCTTGCCCTCCTTTCACCCTCCTGCATGTTCAGGCCCCGATAACACAAAATCTCTCTCACTCCATCTTTCCACCTCCAATTTGGTATCCCTCTTCTCCTCGTTCCCTCCACCTCCGACACATATATCCTCTTGGTCAATCTTTCCTCACTCATTCTCTCCATGTGCCCAAACCATTTCAAAACACCCTCTTCTGCTCTCTCAACTACGCTCTTTTTATTTCCACACATCTCTCTTACCCTTACGTTACTTACTCGATCAAACCACCTCACACCACACATTGTCCTCAAACATCTCATTTCCAGCACATCCATCCTCCTGCGCACCACTCTATCCATAGCCCACGCCTAGCAACCATACAACATTGTTGGAACCACTATTCCTTCAAACATACCCATTTTTGCTTTCCGAGATAATGTTCTCGACTTCCACACATTCTTCAAGGCTCCCAGAATTTTCGCCACCTCCCCCATCCTATGATCCACTTCCGCTTCCATGGTTCCATCCGCTGCCAGATCCACTCCCAGATATCTAAAACACTTTACTTCCTCCAGTTTTTCTCCATTCAAACTCACCTCCCAATTGACTTGACCCTCAACCCTACTGTACCTCATAACCTTGCTCTTATTCACATTTACTCTTAACTTTCTTCTTTCACACACTTTACCAAACTCAGTCACCAGCTTCTGCAGTTTCTCACATGAATCAGCCACCAGCGCTGTATCATCAGCGAACAACAACTGACTCACTTCCCAAGCTCTCTCATCCCCAACAGACTTCATACTTGCCCCTCTTTCCAAAACTCTTGCATTCACCTCCCTAACAACCCCATCCATAAACAAATTAAACAACCATGGAGACATCACACACCCCTGCCGCAAACCTACATTCACTGAGAACCAATCACTTTCCTCTCTTCCTACACGTACACATGCCTTACATCCTCGATAAAAACTTTTCACTGCTTCTAACAACTTGCCTCCCACACCATATATTCTTAATACCTTCCACAGAGCAAGTCTATCAACTCTATCATATGCCTTCTCCAGATCCATAAATGCTACATACAAATCCATTTGCTTTTCTAAGTATTTCTCACATGCATTCTTCAAAGCAAACACATGATCCACACATCCTCTACCACTTCTAAAACCACCTCCCCATTTGCGCCGTTCACTGAAGTTCCCATTTGCTCCCTTGTCTTACGCACTTTATTTATCTCCTTCCAGAACATCTTTTTATTCTCCCTGAAATTTTATGATACTCTCTCACCCTAACTCTCATTTGCCCTCTTTTTCACCTCTTGCACCTTTCTCTTGACCTCCTGTCTTTTTATTTTTATACATCTCCCACTCAATTGCATTTTTTCCTTGCAAAAATCGTCCAAATGCCTCTCTCTTCTCTTTCACTAGTAATCTTACTTCTTCATCCCACCACTCACTACCCTTTCTAATCAACCCACCTCCCACTCTTCTCATGCCACAAGCATCTTTTGCGCAAGCCATCACTGATTCCCTAAATACATCCCATTCCTCCCACACTCCCCTTACTTTCCTTGTTCTCACCTTTTTCCATTCTGTACTCAGTTTCTCCTGGTACTTCCTCACACAAGTCTCCTTCCCAAGCTCACTTACTCTCACCACCCTCTTCACCCCAACATTCACTCTTCTTTTCTGAAAACCCATACAAATCTTCACCTTAGCCTCCACAAGATAATGATCAGACATCCCTCCAGTTGCACCTCTCAGCACATTAACATCCAAAATTCTCTCTTTCGCGCGCCTGTCAATTAACACGTAGTCCAATAACGCTCTCTGGCCATCTCTCCTATTTACATACGTATACTTATGTATATCTCGCTTTTTAAACCAGGTATTCCCAGTCACCTGTCCTTTTTCAGCACATAAATCTACAAGCTCTTCACCATTTTCATTTACAACACTGAACACCCCATGTATACCAATTATTCCCTCAACTGCCACATTACTCACCTTTGCATTCAAATCACCTATCACTATAACCCGGTCTCGTGCATCAAAACCACTAACACACTCATTCAGCTGCTCCCAAAACACTTGCCTCTCATGATCTTTCTTCTCATGCCCAGGTGCATATGCACCAATAAATACCCATCTCTCTCCATCAACTTTCAGTTTTACCCATATTAATCGAGAATTTACTTTCTTACAATCTATCACATACTCCCACAACTCCTGTTTCAGGAGCACTGCTACTCCTTCCCTTGCTCTTCTCCTCTCACTGACCCCTGACTTTACTCCCCAGACATTCCCAAACCACTCTTCCCCTTTACCCTTGAGCTTCGTTTCACTCAAAGCCAAAACATCCAGGTTCCTTTCCTCAAACATACTACCTATCTCTCCTTTTTTCACAAGTAGTGGTGAAGTGAGAAAGAGATGGAGTGAGTATTTTGAAGGTTTGTTGAATGTGTTTGATGATAGAGTGGCAGATGTAGGGTGTTTTGGTCGAGGTGGTGTGCAAATGAGAGGGTTAGGAAAAATGATTTGGTAAATAGAGAAGAGGTAGTAAAAGCTTTACGGAAGATGAAAGCCGGCAAGGCAGCACGTTTGGATGGTATTGCAGTGGAATTTATTAAAAAAGGGGGTGACTGCATAGTTGACTGGTTGGTAAGGTTGTTTAATGTATGTATGACTTATGGTGAGGTGCCTGAGGATTGGCGGAATGCTTGCATAATGCCATTGTACAAAGGCAAAGGGGATAAGAGTGAGTGCTCTAATTACAGAGGCATAAGTTTGTTGAGTAATCCTGGTAAATTATATGGGAGGGTATTGATTGAGAGGGTGAAGGCATGTACAGAGCATCAGATTGGGGAAGAGCAGTGTGGTTTCAGAAGTGGTAGAAGATGTGTGGATCAGGTGTTTCCTTTGAAGAATGTATGTGAGAAATACTTGGAAAAGTAAATGGATTTGTATGTAGCATTTATGGATCTGGAGAAGGCATATGATAGAGTTGATAGAGATACTCTGTGGAAGGTACTAAGAATATATGGTGTGGGAGGCAAGTTGTTAGAAGCAGTGAAAAGTTTTTATCGAGGATGTAAGGCATGTGTACGTGCAGGAAGAGAGGAAAGTGATTGGTTCTCAGTGAATGTAGGTTTGCGGCAGGGGTGTGATGTCTCCATGGTTGTTTAATTTCTTTATGGATGGGGTTGTTAGGGAGGTGAATGCAAGAGTTTTGGAAAGAGGGGCAAGTATGAAGTCTGTTGGGGATGAGAGAGCTTGGGAAGTGAGTCAGTTGTTGTTCGCTGATGATACAGCGCTGGTGGCTGATTCATGTGAGAAACTGCAGAAGCTAGTGACTGAGTTTGGTGAAGTGTGTGAAAGAAGAAAGTTAAAAGTAAATGTGAATAAGAGCAAGGTTATTAGGTACAGTAGGGTTGAGGGTCAAGTCAATTGGGAGGTAAGTTTGAATGGAGAAAAACTGGAGGAAGTAAAGTGTTTTAGATATCTGGGAGTGGATCTGGCAGCGGATGGAACCATGGAAGCGGAAGTTAATCATAGGGTGGGGGAGGCGGCGGAAATCCTGGGAGCCTTGAAGAATGTGTGGAAGTCGAGAACATTATCTCGAAAAGCAAAAATGGGTATGTTTGAAGGAATAGTGGTTCCAACAATGTTGTATGGTTGCGAGGCGTGGGCTAAGGATAGAGTTGTGCGCAGGAGGGTGGATGTGCTGGAAATGAGATGTTTGAGGACAATGTGTGGTGTGAGGTGGTTTGATCGAGTAAGTAATATAAGGGTCAGGGAGATGTGTGGAAATAGAAAGAGCGTGGTTGAGAGAGCAGAAGAGGTTGTTTTGAAATGGTTTGGGCACATGAGAGAATGAGTGAGGAAAGATTGACCAAGAGGATATATGTGTCGGAGGTGGATGGAACGAGGAGAAGTGGGAGACCAAATTGGAGGTGGAAAGATGGAGTGAAAAAGATTTTGAGTGATCGGGCCCTGAATATGCAGTAGGGTGAAAGGCGGGCAAGGAATAGAGTGAATTGGATCGATGTGGTATACCGGGGTCGACGTGCTGTCAATAGACTGAATCAGGGCATGTGAAGCGTCTGGGGTAAACCATGGAAAGTTATGTGGGGCCTGGATGTGGAAAGGGAGCTGTGGTTTCGGGCATTATTGCATGACAGCTAGACACTGAGTGTGAACGAATGGGGCCTTTGTTGTCTTTTCTTAGCGCTACCTCGCACACATGAGGGGGGAGAGGAATGTTATTCCATGTGTGGCCTGGTGGCGATGGGAATGAATAAAGGCAGACAGTGTAAATTGTGTGCATGTGTATATATGTATGTGTCTGTGTGTGTATATATATATGTGTACATTGAGAAGTATGGGTATGTATATTTGCGTGTGTGGACGTGTATGTATATACATGTGTATGTGGGTGAGTTGGGCCATTTCTTTCGTCTGTTTTCTTGCGCTACCTCGCAAACGCGGGAGACAGCGATAAAGCAAAATAAAGAAATAAAAAATGATATAAATATATATATATATATATGTATATGTATATATATATATATATATATATATATATATATATATATATATATATATATATATATATATATATATATATATATATATATATATATATATATATATATATATATATATATATGATAGAGTTGATAGAGATGCTCTGTGGAAGGTATTAAGAATATATGGTGTGGGAGGAAAGTTGTTAGAAGCAGTGAAAAGTTTTTATCGAGGATGTAAGGCATGTGTACGTGTAGGAAGAGAGGAAAGTGATTGGTTCTCAGTGAATGTAGGTTTGCGGCAGGGGTGTGTGATGTCTCCATGGTTGTTTAATTTGTTTATTGATGGGGTTGTTAGGGAGGTAAATGCAAGAGTTTTGGAAAGAGGGGCAAGTATGAAGTCTGTTGGGGATGAGAGAGCTTGGGAAGTGAGTCAGTTGTTGTTCGCTGATGATACAGCGCTGGTGGCTGATTCATGTGAGAAACTGCAGAAGCTGGTGACTGAGTTTGGTAAAGTGTGTGGAAGAAGAAAGTTAAGAGTAAATGTGAATAAGAGCAAGGTTATTAGGTACAGTAGGGTTGAGGGTCAAGTCAATTGGGAGGTGAGTTTGAATGGAGAAAAACTGGAGGAAGTGAAGTGTTTTGGATATCTGGGAGTGGATCTGGCAGCGGATGGAACCATGGAAGCGGAAGTGGATCATAGGGTGGGGGAGGGGGCGAAAATTCTGGGGGCCTTGAAGAATGTGTGGAAGTCGAGAACATTGTCTCGGAAAGCAAAAACGGGTATGTTTGAAGGAATAGTGGTTCCAACAATGTTGTATGGTTGCGAGGCGTGGGCTATGGATAGAGTTGTGCGCAGGAGGATGGATGTGCTGGAAATGAGATGTTTGAGGACAATGTGTGGTGTGAGGTGGTTTGATCGAGTGAGTAACGTAAGGGTAAGAGAGATGTGTGGAAATAAAAAGAGCGTGGTTGAGAGAGCAGAAGAGGGTGTTTTGAAGTGGTTTGGGCACATGGAGAGAATGAGTGAGGAAAGATTGACCAAGAGGATATATGTGTCGGAGGTGGAGGGAACGAGGAGAAGAGGGAGACCAAATTGGAGGTGGAAAGATGGAGTGAAAAAGATTTTGTGTGATCGGGGCCTGAACATGCAGGAGGGTGAAAGGAGGGCAAGGAATCGAGTGAATTGGAGCGATTTGGTATACCGGGGTTGACGTGCTGTCAGTGGATTGAATCAAGGCATGTGAAGCGTCTGGGGTAAACCATGGAAAGCGTGATAGGTATGTATATTTGCGTGTGTGGACGTATGTATATACATGTGTATGGGGGGGGGGGTGGGGCCATTTCTTTCGTCTGTTTCTTTGCGCTACCTCGCAAACGCGGGAGACAGCGACAAAGTATAGAAAAATAAAATAAAAAAAAAAAATATATAATATATATATATATATATATATATATATATATATATATATATATATATATATATATATATATATATATATATATATATATATATATATATATATATATATATATGTATATATATATATATATATATATATATATATATATATATATATATATATATATATATATATATATATATATATATATATATATATATCGTGGCAAATCAACAATCCATGTTAACGCCGGACCTCCCCTATCCCCAGGGAAATATACATATGTATATATTCCTCGGGATAGGGGAGAAAGAATACTTCACACGTATTCCCTGCTTGTCGTAGAAGGCGACTAAAATGGAAGGGAGCGGGGGGCTGGAACTCCTCCCCTCTCATTTTTTTTAAATTTTCCAAAAGAAGGAACAGAGAAGGGGGCCATGTGAGGATATTCCCTCAAAGGCCCAGTCCTCTGTTCTTAACGCTACCTCGCTAATGCGGGAAATGGCGAATAGTATGAAAAATATATATATATATATATATATATATATAAATATATATATTTTTTTTTTTTTTTTTTTGCTTTGTCGCTGTCTCCCGCGTTTGCGAGGTAGCGCAAGGAAACAGACGAAAGAAATGGCCCAACCCATCCCCATACACATGTATATACATACGTCCACACACGCAAATATACATACCTACACAGCTTTCCATGGTTTACCCCAGACGCTTCACATGCCCTGATTCAATCCACTGACAGCACGTCAACCCCGGTATACCACATCGCTCCAATTCACTCTATTCCTTGCCCTCCTTTCACCCTCCTGCATGTTCAGGCCCCGATCACTCAAAATCTTCTTCACTCCATCTTTCCACCTCCAATTTGGTCTCCCTCTTCTCCTCGTTCCCTCCACCTCCGACACATATATCCTCTTGGTCAATCTTTCCTCACTCATTCTCTCCATGTGCCCGAACCATTTCAAAACACCCTCTTCTGCTCTCTCAACCACGCTCTTTTTATTTCCACACGTCTCTCTTACCCTTACGTTACTTACTCGATCAAACCACCTCACACCACACATTGTCCTCAAACATCTCATTTCCAGCACATCCATCCTCCTGCGCACAACTCTATCCATAGCCCACGCCTCGCAACAATACAACATTGTTGGAACCACTATTCCTTCAAACATACCATTTTTGCTTTCCGAGATAATGTTCTCGACTTCCACACATTCTTCAAGGCTCCCAGAATTTTCGCCCACTCCCCCACCCTATGATCCACTTCCGCTTCCATGGTTCCATCCGCTGCCAGATCCACTCCCAGATATCTAAAACACTTCACTTCCTCCAGTTTTTCTCCATTCAAACTCACCTCCCAATTGAATTGACCCTCAACCCTACTGTACCTAATAACCTTGCTCTTATTCACATTTACTCTTAACTTTCTTCTTTCACACACTTTACCAAACTCAGTCACCAGCTTCTGCAGTTTCTCACATGAATCAGCCACCAGCGCTGTATCATCAGCGAACAACAACTGACTCACTTCCCAAGCTCTCTCATCCCCAACAGACTTCATACTTACCCCTCTTTCCAAAACTCTTGCATTCACCTCCCTAACAACCCCATCCATAAACAAATTAAACAACCATGGAGACATCACATACCCCTGCCGCAAACCTACATTCACTGAGAACCAATCATTTTCCTCTCTTCCTACACGTACACATGCCTTACATCCTCGATAAAAACTTTTCACTGCTTCTAACAACTTGCCTCCCACACCATATATTCTTAATACCTTCCACAGAGCATCTCTATCAATTCTATCATATGCCTTCTCCAGATCCATAAATGCTACATACAAATCCATTTGCTTTTCTAAGTATTTCTCACATACATTCTTCAAAGCAAACACCTGATCCGCACATCCTCTACCACTTCTGAAACCACACTGCTCTTCCCCACTCTGATGCTCTGTACATGCCTTCACCCTCTCAATCAATACCCTCCCATATGATTTACCAGGAATACTCAACAAACTTATACCTCTGTAATTTGAGCACTCACTCTTATCCCCTTTGCCTTTGTACAATGGCACTATGCACGCATTCCGCCAATCCTCAGGCACCTCACCATGAGTCATACATACATTGAATAACCTTACCAACCAGTCAACAATACAGTCACCCCCTTTTTTGATAAATTCCACTGCAATACCATCCAAACCTGCTGCCTTGCCGGCTTTCATCTTCTGGAAAGCTTTTACTACCTCTTCTCTGTTTACCAAATCATTTTCCCTAACCCTCTCACTTTGCACACCACCTCGACCAAAACACCCTATATCTGCCACTCTATCATCAATATATATATATATATATATATATATATATATATATATATATATATATATATATATATATATATATATATATATACATATAACAAGGAGAGGTGGAAAACTAAATTGGAGATGGAAGAATGGATTGAAAAAGATTTTGAGCGATCGGGGCCTGAACACACTGGAGGGTGAAAGACGTGGAAGGAATAGAGTGAATTGGAACGATGTGGTATACCGGGGTCCACGTGCTGTCAATGGACTGTACCAGGGCATATGAAGCGTCTGGGGTAAACCATAGAAAGGTCTTTGGGTCCTGGATGTGGCTAGGGTGCTGTTGTATTGGTGCATTACGCATGACAGCTGGAGACTGAGTGTGAACGAATGTGGCCCTTTTGTCTTGGCGCTACCTGGCTGAAGGGGGGTGGGGTAGGGGAGATTCTATTTCCTGTGTGGCGTGGTAGTGGCATGAATGGTATTTGAGTCATAAATCAAGACTAGTATCTGGACATACAACTATATCAATGTCCGTGTGTGTGGTTGTGTGTGTGTGTGTGTGTGTGTGTGTGTGCGTGTGGGTGTGTGTGTGTGAGTGTGTGTGGATTCAGTTCTGTGCAACAGCACTAGAACCCCCCGGCCCCTACTACTCTATAACTAACCAGCAACTCCCAAGCAAAATTGAAAAAGCTTACTCCTGCCTCACACTTCAGTAACCTCTACTCATAGATCCTCCCACCACCAAGAAATATATCATTGACCAAATTCATACTAAGGCAACCAGGCGAGCACTAGAAAACCGACCTCTCTGCCCAAACTCCAACCCGCTAGACGTACACTCTTCAGAAACCACAATTCCTGGACAAACACCAGTCACACTCTCCCACTTACGATCTAGGCATCACCCATCACAGCAAACATCGCTTCAACATATCCCAAGACTCTCTATGCTTACGAAACACCAAACGCAAAGAAGACAACGAACAGTTACGTCTCAAATTCCCTGCACTTTCTGCACATAGTCGCGCACACAATATCACAACACTTTATGACACGCGGTCCCAACTCGTGGACATGGCCATCAGTCTGAGTGCTGCAGAAACCTCTAAAGGAGAGACGGCTCTCTTGCGAGAGAAAGACAAGGTAAGGTCAGGTACCTGGGAGTGTGCATAGTAGCGAATGGGATGATGGAATCGGAAATGATCATAGGGTCAGTGGGGGATGAAAATTTGTATGTTTGCAGTATATACACAGGTGTATGAACGCGAGGCATGAACTATAGATGAAGGTGTGCGAAGAAGGGCGGATGTGGTGGGTGTGAAGTGTTATGAGGTGTGAGGTGATTTGATCGGGTAAGTCATAAAAGTATTAGAAAGATCTCATTACTTTTTTATCTATTGACGTGTTTCATAATCTTTCACAATGTCATCTATTCTGTTCTCCGGCAGGAAGGCGGATCAAGACGTGACTTTAGTTGACCTGGTGTCGTACCTGATCAGCCTGACCTCCGGCAGACAGTTCTACCTGGTGTACGATGACGTCATGCCAGGTAGGGCCAGCAGGGCTACAGTTGGGATTATGTTACTACTGCCATAACCAACTGGTGTTACAGGTCAACTGAAGGCAAGGGGACAGGTGGAGGTGGGTGGTCAGACACACTGACGACTGACAGATAGAGATATGATGATGAGACATTCTAACTAACAGATATTCATGCTTTCCGTATATGATAATTCTCTAACAGCAAAGAAGAGTGGGTAGAACCTGGCTTAAATGATGACCCATAGTGTGTGTGTGCAGGTGTGGCAGGTGTGGTGCGGACGTTTCAGGAGATGTTGGGAGACACGATCCTCCTGCCGTATGACCCTAGCATTCTGCTGCTGACGGAGGCGCTCACCTCCAACTACCACGTCCAGGCTATGAGGAACGTCTTCATCCTCTGCTCGGCCCCGCACGTCTTCAACATATTTGAACAAGTACGTTCATACAGTTCATACATGTGTGGTGTTTATGCAGGTACATTTACACAGTTTCTATATCTGTAATCTTTGAACATACATAAGTATACGTGGTTGAGTAGGGCTAATGGTGAGGTAACGCCAGAAACATACGATGACCTGTCCCTTTTGCTAAAGTCCATTCTCTAGCTATCATGTTTAATGCAGTGAAACCAGAGCCTTCCATCCACAGCCAAGCCCCGCAGATCAGGTATTTGAAGGATTTGTCTGAAATATCCTTAGAGAAGCTGAAGCATTTGAATGTGGCATGTATGGATCTGAACAAAGCATACTATAGAGTTGATAGAGATGCTTTGTGGAAGGCATCACGAGTATATGGTGTAGGGAGAAAAGCAATTAGAGACAATACGGAAACTTTATCAAGAAAGAGAGGCGTGTGTGCGAATAGGTAGAGAGGACGATGAGTGATTCCAAGTGAAGGTAGGTCTGCGATAGGGTTGTGTGATGTCACTATGGCCGTTCAAATATGTTTTTGGATGGGATGGTGAGGGAAGAGAATGCTAAGGTTTTGGGGAGAGGGGTAGGTCTCCAGTTTGACAGGGGTAAGTGTACCTGGGAGATGAGTCAGTCATTATTTGCTGTTGATCAGGCGTTGGTGGCAGATTCAGGCGAGAAACTGCAGGAATTAGTATGGAATTTGGTAGAGTGAGGAAAAATGGAAAACGGTGACAGTAAGTGAGAACAAAAGCAAAGTTATTTGGTACAGCCCTCGACAGAAACAGGTTAGTCGTGGTATGAGTTTGAATACTTAAATATCAAGTGGAATACCTCGTTAAAATCTGCCCATCTGATATAAAAGATCTTTATTCCCTTGTTCTTCGAAGGTGAAGAAGAGACTCCTGGAGTCGCAGACGATACAATGGTTCGTCATCATGGATGAGGATCTGACAAAGGAGCTGCCGGTGCTGCTCCGGGAAGGTACTCAGGTAAGGCCAGGCTACAAGAGATAACAACAAGGTAATGGTCTGACGGAGGAGCTGCCTGCTGGTGCTGCTCCGGGAAGGTACTCAGGTAAGGCCAGGCTACAAGAGACAACAACAAGGTAATGGTCTGACGGAGGAGCTGCCTGCTGGTGCTGCTCCGGGAAGGTACTCAGGTAAGGCCAGTTTACATTAGACAACAACGAGGTAATGGACATCTATACATGAAGTCTCGCACATCGCAAACTGCTATCGTTGTCTGCACATAGCATAAATGATCACTTATTCTGAGTTACCATCAGTTCACTGGAAGTCCTAATGTGGCCCCATGACTAGACAGTCGATTTGGTCAGCGATGAGTTGTCCAGTATGTATCCGCACTGTCTTAGGGGATCGTCGGGCTGGGCTTGTCTGTGTCCGTTCCCCGTGAATCTCTTTCTAAGGCTTCTTTTGCCTGAGCAGTTTGTGATGAGCTGCATTCTGGTCGCATGACAATATATCACTAATAATGATCTTTTCAGAGAGAGAGGATTTAGCATTGTCCGTGTATCAATCTCCAATTCTTGTATCATCTTTTATCATTTGTTTCACAATCCCCATACTCTGTAGTCAATGTGCAACTAACAGCTTGATATGAAACGGTTGCAGCTTCATAACAATACTGCCACTTTGGTCATATGTGTGCAGTATAATACGCCTACACAGGCAGATGTCAGTTGGTGAGCAGAGGTCTAATATATTAGTCTTAGGGGTTTTTTTGCCGTCGATAGTCGTTCATACAGTCTATCTTCCCTCTTTGTTTGTCCTGATGCGTGAGGAAGAATTGAGCATGGGTCTCCAACCTAAAAATCATTCCCTGAACACAATTGAGTATTGAGTTTACCTGGCCTGCTTTTTCTTGGTGTCTTGGTATTGAGTGTGACTCTTGGTCGAGATCAACGTTTTTGTGAAGAAACGTTTATGTGTCTCCGTTGCTGTGTAGTCTAGATTCTCACCTCACTCACTGTATGATACAAAAAGTATGTGAAAAAGAACGTACGTAGAGGAGGGCAATTACAACTCGTCAGATGTTTGTGAACGGGCATCGTCTCACATCAAAATCACGGCAGACGAAGTGGCAGCGGCAGAACGAAGATTCCTCAAGCAAGGTAAGGGGGAGACGGAGACACGGAAGGAGGAGGGTGAAGGCACCTCCTCCTTTAGCAAGGCAAGTGGAGACAGGGACATATCAGTAGCAAGGATAAGCCTCCTCCTCCTCCAGGAAGGTTAGGTGAGGCGGAGACAATTTAGCAGCAGGGGTAAGGCTCCTCCTCTTCCAGGAAGGTTGGGGGAGACAGGGACACAGTATCAACAGAGAGAAGGCTCATGCTCCTCCTCCTCCTTCAGGAAGGTGAGGACTTCCGTCTAACCTGCTCGTTATGCTTCACAGTGACATCATTTCGAACCTGTTCGTTGTGCTTGAGTGTGACACCAGTTCGAGCCTTCTCGTTTCGTTTTACTTAGAGACCGGTTCGAACCCTCTCGTTATGTTTTACTAAGACTCAAGTTCATACTAAAACTGTCTCACCCTGGTGTCCAGTCTCTGCCATATATTCACTGAGCCTTCAATACATATTGCAGGTGTAGAGTCAAAAACTGTGTCAACAATTACTACTCCTTCCATATTTTGAAAAAAAAGATCAACATGTAGAAATTTGATTGCATGCAGGAGGATGTGCAAGTCTGGGAGACTTGCTCCCTGATATAACGGTTGATTGTATCTCCCCAGGTGGCGTTGGCACAGCGGGTCACACCCCAGAAAGCTCAGCTGTTGTCCTCTAGGGTTGATCCTGATGGTCACATTAGGTGAGTCAGCCCAGTAGATTTGCTCAGGTGAATATATCAAGTGACACTAATGGTCAGGTTACGTAAGTAGCCGACCTGGGAGATTAGCCCAGGTAGATATATAAAGTGACACTAATGGTCAGGTTACGTAAGTAGCCGACCTGGGAGATTAGCCCAGGTAGATATATAAAGTGACACTAATGGTCAGGTGGGTTAACGAGTGGCCACACTAGGCTGTGAGCTCAGATGAACATTATCAAGTGACGTTGATGGTCAAGGTTCAAGTGGCCCAAGTATAAGCTTAACTCAGATGAACCGTTCAGACGACACTGATGGGTGGTTAAACACTGTATCAGCAAGGGACAAACACGTCAGGTGACATATGGTTTCGTAAGGTAAATGGATTAATTAGTTGGCTTACCAAGCATGTTAAGATAAAGAGGTTTAGGTGAATGTCCAAAGGTGTTGTTACTGTCCTTCTGATGGATATAAGTGACAATGATGATTAGGGAACGACCCACATGAACATATCAACAGATAAATTCGTTACGTGTCTCTGTGCATCATATTAGTTAAGCAAATCTGGTATTTAACTCAAGTGAACGATCTGCTCCACATAATAACGTGATATGTAGTATTGGTACTAATTTCAAGAAAAGGCATCATACGATAATCAAATCACGTGGATAAGGCAATTAACCACGCCAGGTGAACATGGGAGGCGCAGCAGCCACGTTCCGATAATCATACTGTGTTCGTCGATATAAGACCAGGCGAATTATGAATCATTTTGATTTTATCTGACATGGCACCGGCAACTGAATGCGCTAATCTATGCCATCTCATTAACGCTATATATATATATATATATATATATATATATATATATATATATATATATATATAT
>NC_092237.1:40711938-40724770 GCF_036320965.1 Panulirus ornatus
ATTCCACTGCAATACCATCCAAACCTGCTGCCTTGCCGGCTTTTATCTTCCGCAAAGCTTTTACTACCTCTTCTCTGTTTACCAAATCATTTTCCCTAACCCTCTCACTTTGCACACCCACTTTGCTTCCTTTTATACATCTCCCTGTCATTTGTATTATCATTTGCATCATTTCTCTGCAAAAATCGTCCTAATGCCTCTCTCTTCTCTTTCACGAATAATCTTAATTCTTCATCCCACCATTCAATACCCTTTCTAATCTGCCCATCTCCCACGCTTCTCATGCCACAAGCATCTTTTGCGCAATCCATCACTGATTCCCTAAATACATCCCATTCCTCCCCCACTCCCCTTACTTCCATTGTTCTCACCTTTTTCCATTCTGTACTCAGTCTCTTCTGGTACTTCCTCTCATAAGTCTCCTTCCCAAGCTCACTTACTCTCACCACCCTCTTCACCCCAACATTCTCTCTTCTTTTCTGAAAAACCTTACAAATCTTTGCATTCGCCTCCACAAGGTAATAATCAGAATCCCTCCAGTTGAACCTTTCAGCACATTAACATCCAAAAGTCTGTCTTACGCGCGCTTATGAATTAACACGTAATCCATTAATGCTCTCTGGCCATCTCTCCTACTTACATATCCATACTTATGTATATATCTCTCTTTTTAAACCGTGTATTCTCAATTCCCAGTCCTTTTTCAGAACATAAATCTACAAGCTCTTCACCATTTCCATTTACAACACTGAACACCCCATGTATACCAATTATTCCCTCAACTGCCACATTACTCACCTTTGCATCCAAGTCACCCATCACTATAACCCGGTAACGTGCATCAAATCAACTAACACAGTCACTCAGCTGCTCCCAAAACACTTGCCTTTCATGATCTTTCTTTTCATGCCCAGGTGCATAAGCACCAATAATCACCCATCTCTCTCCATCCACTTTCAGTTTTACCCATATCCATCTAGAGTTACTTTCTTACACTCTGTCACCTACTGCCGCCACTAATGTTTCAGGAGTAGTGCCACTCCTTCCCTTGCTCTTGTCCTCTCACTAACCCCTGACTTTACTCCAAAGACATTCCCCAACCACCCTTCCACTTTATCCTTGACCTTCGTTTCACTCAGAGGTAAAACATCCAGGTTCCAATCCTCAAACATACCAGCTATCTCTCCTTTTTTCTCATCTTGGTTAAATCTACACACATTTAGACACCCCAATCTGAGCCTTCGAGGAGGATGAGCACTCCCTGCGTGACTCCTTCTTCTGTTTCCCATTTTAGAAAGTTAAAAAAATACAAGGACGGGAGGGTTTCAGGCCCCCCACTCCCGTCTCCTTTAGTCGCCTTCTACGACACGTGAGGAATTATTCTTTCTCCCCTAATGGTTTCGGGCATTATTACATGACAGCTAGAGACTGAGTGTTAACGAATGGGGCCTTTGTTGTCTTTTCCTAGCGCTACCTCGCGCACTTGAGTGGGGAGGGGGTTGTTATTCCATGTGTGGCGAGGTGGCAATAGGAATAAATAAAGGCAGACAGTATGAATTATGTACATGTGTACATATGTATATATCTGTGTGTGTATATATATGTGTACATTGAGATGTATAGGTATGTATATTTGCGTGTGTGGATGTGTATGTATATACGTGTGTATAGGGGTGGGTTGAGCCATTTCTTTCGTCTGCTTCGTTGAGGTACCTCGCAAGCCCGGGAGACAGCGACAAAGCAAAATGAATAAATGAATATATAAAATATATATATATATATACTATATATATATATATATATATATATATATATATATATATATATATATATATATATATATATATATATATATATATATATATATCCATGGTGATAGGGGAGAAAGAATACTTCCCACGTATTCCCTGCGTGTCGTAGAAGGCGACTAAAAGGGGAGGGAGCGGGGGGGGGGGGGGGGGGGGGGGCTGGAAATCCTCCCCTCTCATTATTTTTCTTTTTTTTAATTTTCCAAAAGAAGGAACAGAGAAGGGGGCCAGGTGAGGATATTACCTCAAAGGCCCAGTTCTCTGTTCTTAACGCTACCTCGCTAACGCGGGAAATGGCGAATAGTTTGAAAGAATATATATATATATATATATATATATATATATATATATATATATATATATATATATATATATAGAGGGTGGTGAGAGTAAGTGAGCTTGGGAAGGAGACTTGTGTGAGGAAGTACCAGGAGAGACTGAGTACAGAATGGAAGAAGGTGAGAACAATGGAAGTAAGGGGAGTGGCGGAAGAATGGGATGTATTTAAGGAATCAGTGATGGATTGTGCAAAAGATGCTTGTGGCATGAGAAGAGTGGGAGGTGGGTTGATTAGAAAGGGTAGTGAGTGGTGGGATGAAGAAGTAAGATTATTAGTGAAAGAGAAGAGAGAGGCATTTGGACGATTTTTGCGGGGAAAAAATGCATATGAGTGGGAGATGTATAAAAGAAAGAGGCAGGAGGTCAAGAGAAAGGTGCAAGAGGTGAAAAAGAGGGCAAATGAGAGTTGGGGTGAGAGTATCATTAAATTTTAGGGAGAATAAAAAGATATTTGGGATGGAGGTAAATAAAGTGCGTTAGACAAGGGAGGAAATGGGGACTTCAGTGAAGGGGACTAATGGGGAGGTGATAACAAGTAGTGGTGATGTGAGAAGGAGATGGAGTGAGTATTTTGAAGGTTTGTTGAATGTGTTTGATGATAGATTGGCAGATATAGGGTGTTTTGTTTCAGTTGGTGTGCAAAGTGAGAGGGTTAGGGAAAATGATTTGGTAATAAGAGAAGAGGTAGTAAATGCTTTGCGGAAGATGACAGCTGGGAAGGCAGCAGGTTTGGATGGTATTGCAGTGTAATGTATTAAAAAAGGGGGTGACTGTATTGTTAAGGTTATTTAATGTATGTATGATTCATGGTGAGGTACATGAGGATTGGCGGAATGCTTGCATAGTGCCATTGTACAAAGGCAAAGGGGATAAGAGTGAGTGCTAAAATTACAGAGGTATAAGTTTGTTGAGTATTCCTAGTAAATTATATGGGAAGGTATTGATTGAGAGGGTGAAGGCATGTACAGAGCATCAGATTGGGGAAGAGCAGTGTGGTTTCAGAAGTGGTAGAGGATGTGTGGATCAGGTGTTTGCTTTGATGAATGTATGTTCGAAATACTTAGAAAAGCAAATGGATTTGTATGTAGCATTTATGGATCTGGAGAAGGCATATGATAGAGTTGATAGAGATGATCTGTGGAAGGTATTAAGAATATATGGTGTCGGAGGAAGGTTGTTAGATGCAGTGAAAAGATTTTATCGCGGATGTAAGGCATGTTTGCGTGTAGGAAGAGAGGAAAGCGATTGGTTCTCAGTGAATGTAGGTTTGCGGCAGGGGTGTGTGATGTCTCCATGGTTGTTTAATTTGTTTATGGATGGGGTTGTTAGGGAGGTGAATGCAAGAGTTTTGGAAAGATAGGTAAGTATGCAGTCTGTTTTGGATGAGAGACCTTGGGCAGTGAGTCAGTTGTTGTTTGATGATGATACAGCGCTGGTGGCTGATTCATGTGAGAAACTGCAGAAGCTGGTGACTGAGTTTAGTAAAGTGTGTGAAAGAAGAAAGTTAAGAGTAAATGTGAATAAGAGCAAGGTTATTAGGTACATTAGGGTTGAGGGTCAAGTCAATTGGGAGGTAAGTCTGAATGGAGAAGAACTGGAGGAAGTAAAGTGATTTAGATATCTGAGAGTGGATCTAGCAGGTGATGTAACCATGGAAGCGGAAGTGTATCATCGGGTGGGGGGGGGGGGGGGGGGGGGGGGGGGCGAAAATTCTGGGAGCCTTGAAGACTGTTTGGAAGTCGAGAACTTTATCTAGGAAAGCAAAAATGGGTATGTTTGATTGAATAGTGGCTCCAACAATGTTGTATGGTTGCGAGGCGTGGGTTATGGATAGAGTTGTGCGTGGGACGGTGGATGTGCAGGAAATGAGATGTTTGAGGACAATATGTGGTGTGAGATGGTTTGATCGACTAAGTAATGTAAGGGTAAGAGAGATGTGTGGAAATAGGAAGAGTGTGGATGAGAGAGCAGAAGAGGGTGTTTTGAAATGGTTTGGTCACATTAAGAGAATGAGTGAGGAAAGATTGACCAAGAGGATATATGTGTCAGAGGTGGAGGGAACGAGGAGGAGTGGGAGACCAAATTCTAGGTGGAAAGATGGAGTGAAAAAGATTTTGAGTTATTGTGGCCTGAATATGCAGGGGGATGAAAGGCGTGCAAGGAATAGAGTGAATTGGAACGATGTGGTATACCTTGGTCGACGTGCTGACAATGGATCGAACCAGGGCATGTGAAGCGTCTGGAGTAAACCATGGAAAGTTGTGTGGGGTCTGGATGTGGAAATGGAGCTGTGGTTTCGGTACATTATTACATGACAGCTAGAGACTGAGTGTGAACGAATGAGGCCTTTGTTGTCTTTTCCTAGCGCTGCTTCGCACACATGAGGGGGGAGGGGGTTGTTTCTCCATGTGTAGCGAGGTGGCGATGGTAATAAATAAAGGCAGACAGTATGAATTATGTACATGTGTATTTATGTATATGTCTGTGTGTGTGTGTATATATGTATACATTGAGATGTATAGGTATGTATAATTGCCTGTGTCGACGTGTATGTGTATACTTGTGTATGTGGGTGTGTTGGGCCATTCTTTCGTCTGTTTCCTTGCGCTACCTCGGTAACTCGGGATATATATATATATATATATATATATATATATATATATATATATATATATATATATATATATATATATATATATATATATATATATATATATATATATATATATATGTATAAATACATATATGTATAAATATATATATATATATATATATATATATATATATATATATATATATATATATATATATATATATATATATATATATATATATATATTATATATATATATATATATACATATATATATATATATATATATATATATATATATATATATATATATATATATATATATATATATATATATATGTATAAATACATATATGTATAAATATATATATATATATATATATATATATATATATATATATATATATATATATATATATATATATATATATATATATATATATATATATATATATATATATATATATATATTATATATATATATATATATATATATATATATATATATATATATATATATATATATATATATATATATATATATATATATATATATATATATATATATATATATATATATATATATATATATATATATATATATATATATATATATATATATATATATATATATATATATTAGGTACAGTAGGGGTGAGGGTCAAGTCAATTGGGAGGTGAGTTTGAATGGAGAAAAACTGGAGGAAGTGAAGTGTTTTAGATATCTGGGAGTGGATCTGTCAGCGGATGGAACCTTGGAAGCGGAAGTGGATCATAGGGTGGGGGAGGGGGCGAAAATTTTGGGAGCCTTGAAAAATGTGTGGAAGTCGAGAACATTATCTCGGAAAGCAAAAATGGGTATGTTTGAAGGAATAGTGGTTCCAACAATGTTGTATGGTTGCGAGGCGTGGGCTATGGATAGAGATGTGCGCAGGAGGATGGATGTGCTGGAAATGAGATGTTTGAGGACAATGTGTGGTGTGAGGTGGTTTGATGGAGTAAGTAACGTAAGGGTAAGAGAGATGTGTGGAAATACAAAGAGCGTGGTTGAGAGAGCAGAAGAGGGTGTTTTGAAATGGTTTGGGCACATGGAGAGAATGAGTGAGGAAAGATTGACCAAGAGGATATATGTGTCGGAGGTGGAGGGAACGAGGAGAAGAGGGAGACCAAATTGGAGGTGGAAAGATGGAGTGAAAAAGATTTTGTGTGATCGGGGCCTGAACATGCAGGAGGGTGAAAGGAGGGCAAGGAATAGAGTGAATTGGAGCGATGTGGTATACAGGGGTTGACGTGCTGTCAGTGGATTGAATCAAGGCATGTGAAGCGTCTGGGGTAAACCATGGAAAGCTGTGTAGGTATGTATATTTGCGTGTGTGGACGTGTGTATGTACATGTGTATGGGGGGGGGGGGGTGGGGTCATTTGTTTCGTCTGTTTCCTTGCGCTACCTCGCAAACGCGGGAGACAGCGACAAAAAAAAAAAAAAAAAAAAATATATATATATATATATATATATATATATATATATATATATATATATATATATATATATATATATATATATATGTATAAGGCGACTAAAAGGGGAGGGAGCGGGGGGCTGGAAATCCTCCCCCCCTCTTTTTTTTTTTTTTTTTCCAAAAAAAGGAACATAGAAGGGGGCCAGGTGAGGATGTTCCCTCAGAGGCCCAGTCCTCTGTTCTTAACGCTACCTTGCTGATGCGGGAAATGGCGAATAGTTTGAAAAAAAAAAATATATATATATATTGAGGATTAGGAATACCTGGTTTAAAAAGAGAGATATATACGTAAGTATACATATGTAAGTAGGAGAGATGGCCAGAGAGCATTATTGGATTACGCGTTAATTCATAAGCGTGCGAAAGAGAGACATATGGATGTTAATGTGCTGAGAGGTGCAACTGCAGGAATGTCTGATCATCATTTTGTGGAGGCTAAGGTGAAGATTTGTAGAGGTTTTCAGAAAAGAAGAGAGACTGTTGGGGTGAAGAGAATGGTGAGAGTGAGTGAGCTTTGGAAGGAGACTTATCTGAGGAAGTACCAGGAGAGACTGAGTACAGAATGGAAAAAGGTGAGAACAATGGAAGTAAGGGGAGTGGGGGAGGAATGGGATGTATTTAGGGAAGTAGTGATGGCTCGCGCAAAAGATGCTTGTGTTATGAGAAGCGTGGGAGGTAGGCAGATTAGAAAGGGTATTGAGTGGTGGGATGTAGAAGTAAGATTATTCGTGAAAGAGAAGAGAGAGGCATTTGGACGATTTTTGCAGGGAAATAATGCAAATCACAGGGAGATGTATAAAAGAAAGCGGCAGGAGGTTAAGAGAAAGGTGCAAGATGTGAAAAAAGAGGGTAAATGAGAGTTGGTGTGAGAGAGTATCATTTGATTTTAGGGAGAATAAAAAGGTGTTTTGGAAGGAGGTAAATAAAGTGCGTAAGACAAGGGAGCAAATGGGAATTTCAGTGAAAAGGGCTAATGGGGAGGTGATAATAAGAAGTGGTGATGTGAGAACGAGACGGAGTATTTTAACGGTTTGTTGAATGTGTTTGATGATAGAGTTGCAGATATAGGGTGTTTTGGTTGAGGTGATGTGGAAAGTGAGAGGGTTAGGGAGAATGATTTGGTAAACTGAGAAAGGGTAGTAAAAGCTTTGCGGATGATGAAAGCCGGCAGGACATCGGGTTTAGATGGTATTGCAGTGGC
Organism: Panulirus ornatus; assembly: GCF_036320965.1. Classification (NCBI taxonomy): domain Eukaryota; kingdom Metazoa; phylum Arthropoda; class Malacostraca; order Decapoda; family Palinuridae; genus Panulirus; species Panulirus ornatus. The sequence continues at coordinate 40,719,399 of NC_092237.1, forward strand.
ATTTATTAAAAAAGGGGGTGACTGTATTGTTGACTGGTTGGTAAGGTTATTTAATGTATGTATGACTAACGGTGAGGTGTCTGAGGATTAGCGAAATGCTTGCATAGTGGCATTGTACAAAGGCAAAGGGAATAAAAGTGAGTGCTCAAATTACAGAGGTATAAGTTTGTTGAGTATTCCTCGGAAATTTTGTGGGAGGGTACTGATACAGAGGGTGAAGGCATGTACAGATCATCAAACTGGGGAAGAGCAGTGTGGTTTCAGAAGTGGTAGAGGATGTGTGGATCAGGTGTTTGAAGAATGTATGGAAGAAATACTTAGAAAAGCAAATGGATTTGTATGTAGAATTTATGGATCTTGAGAAGGAATATGATAAAGTTGATAGAAATGGTCTGTGGAAGGTATTAAGAATAAATGGTATGGGAGGCAAATTGTTAGAAGCAGTGAAAAGTATTTATCGATGATGTAAGGCATGTGTACGTGTAGGAAGAGAGGAAAGTGATTGGTTCTCAGTGAATGTAAGTTTGCGGCAGGGGTGTGTGTTGTCTCCATGGTTGTTTAATTTGTTTATGGATGTGGTTGTAAGGGAGGTGAATTCTAGAGTTTTGGAAAGAGTTGCAAGTGTGTAGTCTGTTGTGGATGAGAGAGCTTGGAAAGTGAGTCAGTTGTTGTTCGCTGATGATATATCGCTGGTGGCTGATTCGTGTGAGGAACTGCAGAAGCTGGTGAGTGAGTTTGGTAAAGTGTGTGAAAGAAGAACGCTGAGAGTAAATGTGAATAAGAGCAAGGTTATTAGGTACAGTAGGGTTGAGGGACAAGTCAATTGGGAGGTAAGTTTGAATGGAGAAAAACTGGAGGAAGTGAAGTGTTTTAGATATCTGGGAGTGGATTTGGCAATGGATGGGATCATGGAAGCGGAAGTGAATCATAGGGTGGGGGAGGGGACGAAAGTTCTGGGAGCCTTGAAGAATGTGTGGAAGTCGAGAACGTTATCTCGGAAAGCAACAATGGGTATGTTTGAAGGAATAGTGGTTCCAACAATGTTGTATGGTTGCGAGATGTTGGTTATAGATAGAGCTGTGCGGAGGAGGGTGGATGTGCTGGAAATGAGATGTTTGAGGAGAATATTTGGTGAGATGATTTGATCGAGTAAGTAATGAAAGGGTAAGAGAGATGTGTGGTGATAAAAAGAGTGTGGTTACGAGAGCAGAAGAGGGTGTTTTGAAATGGTTTGGTCACATGGAGAGAATGAGTGAGGAGATATTGACCAAGAGTATATATGTGTCAGAGGTGGAGGGAATGAGTAGAAATGGGACACCAAATTGGAGGTGGAAAAGATGGAGTGAAAAAGATTTTGAGTTATCGGGCCCTGAACATGCAGGAGGGTGAAAGGCGTTCAAGGAATAGAGTGATTTGGAACGATGTGGTATATCGGGGTTGATGTGCTGTAAATGGATTGAACCAGGGCATGTGAAGCGTCTGGGGTAAACCATGGAAAGTTCTGAGGGGCCTGGATGTGGAAAGGGAGCTGTGGTTTTGGTGCATTATAACATGACAGCTAGAGACTGAGTGTGAACGAATGAGGCCTTTGTTGTCTTTTCCTACCGCTACCTGGCACACGTGCATAAGGCGTTAGTTGTTTTTTTCATGTGTGGCGGGTGTGGCGATGGGAATGAATAAAGGCAGACAGTATGAATTATGTACATGTGTATATATGTATATGTCTGTGTGTGTATATGTATTTATACGTTAAGATTTATATGTATGTATATTTGTGTGTATGAACGTGTATGTATATACATAGGTATGTGGGTAGGTTGGGCCATTCTTTCTTCTGTTTCCTTACATTACCTCGCTAACGCGGGAGACAGCGACAAAGCAAAATTAATGATATATATATATATATATATATATATATATATATATATATATATATATATATATATATATATATATATATATATATATATATATCTTTCTTTTCTTTCAAACTATTCGACATTTCCCGCGTTAGCGAGGTAGCGTTAAGAACAGAGGACTGGGCCTTTGAGGGAATATCCTCACCTGGCCCCCTTCTCTGTTCCTTCTTTTGGAAAATTAAAAAAAAAAATAATGAGAGGGGAGGATTTCCAGCCCCCCGCTCCCTCTCCTTTTAGTCGCCTTCTACGACACGCAGGGAATACGTGGGAAGTATTCTTTCTCCCCTATCCCCAGGGATCATATATATATATATACATATATATATATATATATATATATATATATATATATATATATATATATATATATATATATATATATATATATATATATATATATATATATATATATGCAATTGAGTGGGAGATGTATAAAAAAAAGAGACAGGAGGTCAAGAGAAAGGTGCAAGAGGTGAAAAAGAGGGCAGATGAGAGTTGGGGTGAGAGAGTATCATTAAATTTTAGGGAGAATAAAAAGATGTTCTGGAAGGAGGTAAATAAAGTGAGTAAGACAAGGGAACAAATGGGAACTTCAGTGAATGGCGCAAATGGGGAGGTGATAACAAGTAGTGGTGATGTGAGAAGGAGATGGAGTGAGTATTTTGAAGGTTTGTTGAATGTGTTTGATGATAGAGTGGCAGATATAGGGTGTTTTGGTCGAGGTGGTGTGCAAAGTGAGAGGGTTAGGGAAAATGATTTGGTAATAAGAGAAGAGGTAGTAAAAGCTTTGCGGTAGATGAAAGCCGGCAAGGCAGCAGGTTTGGATGGTATTGCGGTGGAATTTATCAAAAAAGGGGGTGACTGTATTATTGACTGGTTGGTAAGGTTATTTAATGTATGTATGACTCATAGAGAGGTCCTGAGGATTGGCGGAATGCGTGCATAGTGCCATTGTACAAAGGCAAAGGGGATAAGAGTGAGTGCTCAAATTACAGAGGTATAAGTTTGTTGAGTATTCCTGGTAAATTTTATAGGGAGGGTATTGATTGAGAGGGTGAAGGGATGTACAGAGCATCAGATTGGGGAAGAGCAGTGTGGTTTCAGAAGTGATAGAGGATGTGTGGATCAGGTGTTTGCTTTGAAGAATGTATGTGAGAAATACTTAGAAAAGCAAATGGATTTGTATGTAGCATTTATGGATCTGGAGAAGGCATATGATAGAGTTGATAGAGATGCTCTGTGGAAGGTATTAAGAATATATGGTGTGGGAGGCAAGTTGTTAGAAGCAGTGAAAAGTTTTTATCGAGGGTGTAAGGCATGTGTACGTGTAGGAAGAGAGGAAAGTGATTGGTTCTCAGTGAATGTAGGTTTGCGTCAGGGGTGTGTGATGTCTCCATGGTTGTTTAATTTGTTTATGGATGGGGTTGTTAGGGAGGTGAATGCAAGAGTTTTGGAAAGAGGGGCAAGTATGAAGTCTGTTGTGGATGAGAGAGCTTGGGAAGTGAGTCAGTTGTTGTTCGCTGATGATACAGCGCTGGTGGCTGATTCATGTGAGAAACTGCAGAAGCTGGTGACTGAGTTTGGTAAAGTGTGTGAAAGAAGAAAGTTAAGAGTAAATGTGAATAAGAGCAAGGTTATTAGGTACAGTAGGGTTGAGGGTCAAGTCAATTGGGAGGTAAGTTTAAATGGAGAAAAACTGGAGGAAGTAAAGTGTTTTAGATATCTGGGAGTGGATCTGGCAGCGGATGGAACCATGGAATCGGAAGTGGATCATAGGGTGGGGGAGGGGGCGAAAATCCTGCGAGCCTTGAAGAATGTGTGGAAGTCGAGAACATTATCTCGGAAAGCAAAAATGGGTATGTTTGAAGGAATAGTGGTTCCAACAATGTTGTATGGTTGCGAGGCGTGGGCTATGGATAGAGTTGTGCGCAGGAGGATGGATGTGCTGGAAATGAGATGTTTGAGGACAATGTGTGGTGTGAGGTGGTTTGATCGAATAAGTAATGTAAGGGTAAGAGAGATGTTTGGAAATAAAAAGAGCGTGGTTGAGAGAGCAGAAGAGGGTGTTTTGAAATGGTTTGGGCACATGGAGAGAATGAGTAAGGAAAGACTGACCAAGAGGATATATGTGTCGGAGGTGGAGGGAACGAGGAGAAGTGGGAGACCAAATTGGAGGTGGAAAGATGGAGTGAAAAAGATTTTGTGTGATCGGGGCCTGAACATGCTGGAGGGTGAAAGAAGGGCAAGGAATAGAGTGAATTGGAGCGATGTGGTATACCGGGGTTGACGTGCTGTCAGCGGATTGAATCAAGGCATGTGAAGTGTCTGGGGTAAACCATGGAAAGCTGTGTAGGTATGTATATTTGCGTGTGTGGACGTATGTATATACATGTGTATGGGGGGGGGTTGGGCCATTTCCTTCGTCTGTTTCCTTGCGCTACCTCGCAAACGCGGGAGACAGCGACAAAGCAAAAAAAAAAATATATATATATATATATATATATATATATAATATATATATATATATATATATATATATATATATATATATATATATATATATATATATATATATATATACATACATATATATATATATATTACACTTTGTCGCTCTACCACGTTGGCGAGGTAGCGCAAGGAAACAGACGTAAGAATGGCCAAACCCACCCACATACACATGTGTATACATACACGTACACACACGCACATATACATACCTATTCATTTAACTATTCACATATATACATACACAGACATATGCATATGTACACATGTACGTAATTCATACTTGCTGCCTTTATTCATTCCTGTCGCCAACCCGCCACACTTGAAATAACCCCCTGCCCCCGCACGCGCGGGAGGTAGGGCTAGGAAAAGACAACAAAGGCCACATTCGTTCACACTCATTCTCTGCCTGTCATGTAAAATGCACCGAAACCATAGCTCTTTTTCTACATCCAGGCCCCACAAAACTTTCCATGGTTTACCCCAGACGCTTCATATGCTCTGGTTCAATCTATTGACAGCACCTTGACTCCGGTATACCACATCGCTCCAATCCACTCTATTCCTTGCACGACTTTCACCCTCCTGCATGTTCAGGCCCCGATCGCTCAAAATCTTTTTCACTCCATCATTTCCACTTCCAATTTGGTCTCCCACTTCTTCTCGTTCCCTCCACCTCTGACACATATATCCTGTTAGTCAATCCTTCCTCACTCTTTCTCTCCATGTGACTAAACCATTTCAATGCACCCTCTTCTGCTCTCTTAACCACACTCTTTTTATTACCACACATCTCTCTTACCCTTTCATTACTTACTCGATGTATAACAGAAAGAGGCAAGAGGTCAAGGGAAAGGTACAGGAGATGAAAAAGAGGGGAAATGAGAGTTGGGGTGAGAGAGATCATTAAATTTTAGGGAGAATTTAAGATGTTTGGAAGGAGTT
>NC_092237.1:40724870-40794870 GCF_036320965.1 Panulirus ornatus
TGGCCAGAGAGCGATATTGGATTACATGTCAGTTGATAAGCGTTCGAAAGAGAGACTTTTGGATGTTAATGTGCTGAGAGGTGCAACTGGAGGGATGTCCAATCATTATCTTGTGGAGGCGAAGGTGAAGAATTGTAGAGGTTTTCAGAAAAGAAGAGAGAATGTTGGGATGAAGAGAGTGATGAGCGCAAGTGAGCTTGGGAAGGAGACTAATGTGAGGAAGTACCAGGAGAGACTGAGTACATAATGGAAAAAAGCGGGAACAAAGTATGTAAGGGGAGTGGGGAAAGAATGGGATGTATTTAGGGAAGCAGTGATGGTTTACACAAAAGGTGCTTGTGGCATGAGAAGCGTGGGAGGTGGGAAGATTAGAAAGGGTAGTGAGTGGTGGGAAGAAGAAGTAAGATTATTGCTGAAAGAGAAGAGAGAGGCATTTGGACGATTTTTGCAGGGAAATAATGACAGGGAGATGTATAAAAGAGACAGGCAGGAGGTCAAGAGAAAGGTGCAAAAGGTGAAAAAGAGGGCAAATGAGAGCTGGGGTGAGAGAGTATCATTTGATTTTAGGGAGAATAAAAAGATGTTTTGGAAGGAGGTAAATAAAGTGCGTAAGACAAGGGAACAAATGGGAACTTCAGTGAAGGGGGCTAATGGGGACGTGATAACAATTAGTGGTGATGTAAGGAGAAGGAGTGAGTATTTTGAAGGTTTGTTGAATGTGTTTGATGATAGATTGGCCGATATAGGGTGTTTTGGTCGAGGTGGTGTGCAAAGTGAGAGGGTTACGGAAAATGATTTGGTAAACAGAGAAAAGGTAGTAAAAGCTTTGTGGAAGATGAAAGTCTGCAAGGCAGTGGCTTTGGATGGTATTGCAGTGGAATTTATTAAAAAGGGGGATGACTGTATTGTTGACTGGTTGGTAAGGTTATTTAATGTATGTATGACTCATTGTGAGGTGCCTGAGGATTGGCGGAATGCTTGCATAGTGCCATTGTACAAAGGCAAAGGGGATAAGAGTGAGTGCTCAAATTACAGATGTATAAGTTTGTTCAGTATTCCTGGTAAATTATATGGGAGGGTATTGATTGAGAGGGTGAAGGTATGTACAGAGCATCAGATTGGGGAAGAGCAGTGTGGTTTCAGAAGTGGTAGAGGATGTGTGGATCAGGTGTTTGCCCTGAAGAATATATATGAGAAATACTTAGAAAAGCAAATGGATTTGTATGTAGCATTTATGGATCTGGAAAAGGCATATGATAGAGTTGATAGAGATGCTCTTTGGAAGGTATTAAGATTATATGGTGTGGGAGGCAAGTTGTTAGAAGCAGTGAAAAGTTTTTATCGAGGATGTAAGGCATGTGTACGTGTAGGAAGAGAGGAAAGTGATTGGTTTTCAGTGAATGTTGGTTTACGGCAGGGGTGTGCGATGTCTCCGTGGTTGTTTGATTTGTTTATGGATGGGGTTGTTAGGGAGGTGAATGCAAGGGGCAAGTATGCAGTCTGTTGTGGATGAGAGAGCTTGGGAAGTGAGTCAGTTCTTGTTTGCCGATGATACAGCGCAGGTGGCTGATTCGTGTGAGAAACTGAAGAGCTGGTGACTGAGTTTGGTAAAGTGTGTGAAAGGAAAAAGCTGAGAATAAATGTGAATAAGAGCAAGGTTATAAGGAAAAGTAGGGTTTAGGGACAAGTATATTGGGAGGTAAGTTTGAATGGAGAAAACTGGAGGAAGTGAAGTGTTTTAGATATCTGGGAGTGAATTTGGTAGCGGATGGAACCATGGAAACGGAAGTGAATCATAAGGTGGGGGAGAGGGCGAAAGTTCTGGGAGCGTTGAAGAAGGTGTGGTAGTCGAGAGCATTATCTTGGAAAACAAAAATGGGTATGTTTGAAGGAATAGTGGTTCGAACAATGTTATATGGTTGCGAGGCGTGGGCTATAGAGTTGTGCGGAGGAGGGTGGATGTGCTCGAAATGAGATGTTTGAGGACAATATGTGGTGTGAGGTTGTTTGATCGAGTAAGTAATAAAAGGGTAAGAGAAATGTGTGGTAATAAAAAGAGTGTGGTTGAGAGAGCAGAGGAGGGTGTTTTGAAATGGTTTGGTCGCATGGAGAGAATGAGTGAGGAAAGATTAACCAAGAGGATATATGTGTCAGAGGTGGAGGGAACGAGGAAAAGTGGGAGACCAAATTGGAGGTGGAAAGATGGCTTGAAAAATATTTTGAGTGATCGGGGAGAGTGTAGGAGGGTGAAAAGCGTGCAAGGAATAGAGGGAAGTGGAATGATGTGGTATACCGGGGTCGACGTGCTGTCAATGGATTGAACCAGGGACTTTGAAGCGTCTACGGTAAACCATGGAAAGGGGGGGGTTTGTTATTGCATGTGTGGTGCGGTGGCGATGGAAATGAATAAAGGCAGAAAGTATGAATTATGTGAATGTGTATTTGTATATGTCTGTGTGTGTATATATATGCATACGTTGAGATGTATAGGTACATATTTTTGCGTGTCCGGACGTGTATGTATATATATGTGTATGTGGGTGGGTTGGGCCATTATTTCGTCTGTTTCATTACGTTAACGCGGGAGACAGCGACAAAGTAAAATAAAATAAATAAAATTAAATACATATATATATATATATGTATATATATATATATATATATATATATATATATATATATATATATATATATATATATATATATATATATATATATATATATATATATATATATATATATATATATATATGTATGTATATATATATATATATATATATATATATATATATATATATATATATATATATATTATTATTATTTTTTATTTTGCTTTGTCGCTGTCTCCCGCGTTTGCGAGGTAGCGCAAGGAAACAGACGAAAGAAATGGCCCAACCCACCCCCATAAACATGTGTATACATACACGTCCACACACGCAAATATACATACCCATACATCTCAATGTACAAATATATATACACACACAGACACATACATATATACACATGCACACAATTCACACTGTCTGCCTTTATTCATTACCATTGCCACCTCGCCACAAATGGAACAACATCCCCCTCCCCCCTCATGTGCGCGAGGTAGCGCTAGGAAAAGACAACAAAGGCCCGATTCGTTCACACTCAGTCTCCAGCTGTCATGCAATAATGCCCGAAACCACAGCTCCCTTCCCACATCCAGGCCCCACACAACTTTCCATGGTTTACCTCAGACGCTTCACATGCCCTGATTCAATCCTTTGACAGCACGTCGACCCCGGTATACCACATCGATCCAATTCACTCTTTTCCTTGCCCGCCTTTCACCCATCTGCATGTTCAGGCCCCGATCACTCAAAATCTTTTTCACTCCATCTTTCCACCTCCAGTTTGGTCTCCCACTTGTCCTCGTTCCCTCCACCTCCGACACATATATGGTCTTGGTCAATCTTTCCTCACTCATTCTCTCCATGTGACCAAACCATTTCAAAACACCCTCTTCTGCTCTCTCAACCACGCGCTTTTTATTTCCACACATCTCTCTTACCCTTACATTACTTACTCGATCAAACCACCTCACACCACATATTGTCCTCAAACATCTCATTTCCAACACATCCACCATCCTGCGCACAACTCTATCATAGCCCACGCCTCGCAACCATACAACATTGTTGGAACCACTATTCCTTCAAACATAGCCATTTTTGCTTTCGGAGATAATTTTCTCGACTTCCACACATTCTTCAAGGTTCCCAGAATTTTCGCCCCCTCCCCCACCCTATGATCCACTTCCGCTTCCATGGTTCCATCCGCTGCAAGATCCACTCCCAGATATCTAAAACACTTTACTTCCTCCAGTTTCTCTCAATTCAAACTTATATATATATATATATATATATATATATATATATATATATATATATATATATATATATATATATATATATATATATATATATATATATATATATATATATATATATATATATATATATATATATATATATATATATATATATATATATATATATATATATATATAGGTATATATATATATATATATATATATATATATATATATATATATATATATATATATATATATATATATATATATATATATATATATATATATATATATATATATATATATATATATATATATATATATATAGGTATATATATATATATATATATATATATATATATATATATATATATATATATACCACACAAATGATGCCCTTTGAATCAAGCATCTTCTCAATGATAACATTGCTTGTCAGTGGTGTACGACGTTTACCAATCTTTGCGTAACCACGCTTGTATACCAACTGCTTCACCGTCTTCAGGTTAGGATAGCCCCAGGCAATAAATGGCTCTGCAATGCGCAGCATGTTGATGGTAGCCTTATTAAGCTTGATGAAGACACCATTGTTGATGTGGAGGAGGCGGAAAAGCATAAGCACTTTCCGGACTTTGTGATGAATCTGGTTGACACCCGTGATTCTGACCAGAAAGGCCAACCTGGCCTGTGCAGGAACAATAACAGATCCCTCCTTTTTGGCTGACCGAATTACTTCAATCTCTTTCGTCTCCTTAATGCGGTACTCTTTAATATAGCTCTCAGCACGACGGAAGGCTTTGAAGCGTTTTGATTTCCTAGCCTTTTTTCCCTGAAGAATGGCAGCAACCTTATGTTTCTTAATAGCAATCTGCCTCTTCCTACGCTTTAGAAGAATCTCTGGAACAGCAGGCAACTTCCTGAAAGTAGAAGGTCCTTTGGTCGCAGGTTTCTTGGTCTTAGGTTCCTCAGTCTTGGATACCTCAGTCTTAGATTCCTCAGTCTTGGATTTCTCAGTATTGGGTTCCTTGGCCTTGGGTTTCTTGGACTTCGGTTTCCTAGCCTTGGGTTTCTTAGTCTCGGGTTTCTTAGTCTCAGGTTTCTTAGTCTCGGTTTTTTTTCGTTTTTTTCTTTTTGCAAAAGGATGGACAGAGAAGGGGGCCAGATGAGCATATTCCCTCAAAGGTCCAGTCCTCTGTTCTTAACGCAACCTCGGTAATACGGGAGATGGCGAATAGTATGAAAGAAACAAAGAAAAGATATATATATATATATATATATATATATATATATATATATATATATATATATATATATATATATATATATATATATATATATATATATATATATATATATATATATATATATATATATATATATATATATATATATATATATATATATATATATATATATATATATATATATATATATATATATAAGTTTGAATGGAGAAAAACTGGAGGAAGTAAAGTGTTTTAGATATCTGGGAGTGGATCTGGCAGCGGATGGAGCCATGGAAACGTAAGTAAATCATAGGGTGGGGGAGGGGGCGAAAATCCTGGGATCCTTGAAGAATGTGTGGAAGTCGAGATTGAATCAGGGCATGTGAAGCGTCTGGGGTAAACCATGGAAAGTTGTGTGGGGCCTGGATGTGGAAAGGGAGCTGTGGTTTCGGGCATTATTGCATAACAGCTAAAGACTATGTGTGAACGAATGGGGCCTTTGTTGTCTTTTCCTTGCGCTACCTCGCACACATGAGGGGGGAGGGGGATGGTATTCCATGTGTGGCGAGGTGGCGATGGGAATGAATAAAGGCAGACAGTGTGAATTGTGTGCATGGGTATATATGTATGTGTCTGTGTGTGTATATATAAGTGTACATTGAGATGTATAGGTATGTATATTTGCGTGTGTGGACGTGTATGTATATACATGTGTATGGGGGTGGGTTGGGCCATTTCTTTCGTCTGTTTCCTTGCGCTACCTCGCAAACGCGGGAGACAGCGACAAAGCAAAAAAAAAAAAAAGAATATATATATATATATATATATATATATATATATTTATATATATATATATATATATATATATATATATATATATATATAGTAAAGTCAGGGGTTAGTTAGAGGACAAGAGCATGGGAAGGAGTAGCATTACTCCTGAAACAGGAGTTGTGGGAGTATGTGATAGAATGTAAGAAAGTAAATTCTCGATTAATATGGGTAAAACTGAAAGTTGATGGAGAGAGATGGGTGATTATTGGTGCATATGCACCTGGGCATGAGAAGAAAGATCATGAGAGGCAAGTGTTTTGGGAGCAGCTGAATGAGTGTGTTAGTGGTTTTGATGCACGAGACCGGATTATAGTGATGGGTGATTTGAATGCAAAGGTGAGTAATGTGGCAGTTGAGGGAATAATTGGTATACATGGGGTGTTCAGTGTTGTAAATGGAAATGGTGAAGAGCTTGTAGATTTAGGTGCTGAAAAAGGACTGGTGATTGGGAATACCTGATTTAAAAAGCGAGATATACATAAGTATACGTATGTAAGTAGGAGAGATGGCCAGAGAGCGTTATTGGATTACGTGTTAATTGACAGGCGCGCGAAAGAGAGACTTTTGGATGTTAATGTGCTGAGAGGTGCAACTGGAGTGATGTCTGATCATTATCTTGTGGAGGCTAAGGTGAAGATTTGTATGGATTTTCAGAAAAGAAGAGTGAATGTTGGGGTGAAGAGGGTGGTGAGAGTAAGTGAGCTTGGGAAGGAGACTTGTGTGAGGAAGTACCAGGAGAGACTGAGTACAGAATGGAAAAAGGTGAGAACAATGTAAGTAAGGGGAGTGGGGGAGGAATGGGATGTGTTTAGGGAATCAGTGACGGATTGCGCAAAAGATGCTTGTGGCATGAGAGGAGTGGGAGGTGGGTTGATTAGAAAGGGTAGTGAGTGGTGGGATGAAGAGGTAAGATTATTAGCGAAAGAGAAGAGAGAGGCATTTGGACGATTTTTGCAGAGAAAAAATGCAATTGAGTGGGAGATGTATAAAAGAAAGAGGCAGGAGATCAAGAGAACGGTGCAAGAGGTGAAAAAGAGGGCAAATGAGAGTTGGGGTGAGAGAGTATCATTAAATTTTAGGGAGAATAAAAAAATGTTTTGGAAGGAGGTAAATAAAGTGCGTAAGACAAGGGAGCAAATGGGAACTTCAGTGAAGGGCGCAAATGGGGAGGTGATAACAAGTAGTGGTGATGTGAGAAGGAGATGGAGTGAGTATTTTGAAGGTTTGTTGAATGTGTTTGATGATAGAGTGGCAGATATAGGGTGATTTGGTCGAGGTGGTGTGCAAAGTGAGAGGTTTAGGGAAAATGATTTGGTAAATAGAGAAGAGGTAGTAAAAGCTTTACGGAAGATGAAAGCCGGTAAGGCTGCAGATTTGGATGGTATTGCAGTGGAATTTATTAAATAAAGGAGGTGACTGTATTGATGACTGGTTGGTAAGGTTATTTAATGTATGTATGACTCATGGTGAGGTGCCTGAGGATTGGCGGAATGCTTGCATAGTGCCATTATACAAAGGCAAAGGGGACAAGAGTGAGTGCTCAAATTACAGAGGTATAAGTTTGTTGAGTATTCCTGGTAAATCATATGTGAGGGTATTGATTGAGAGGGTGAAGGCATGTACACAGCATAAGATTGGGGAAGAGCAGTGTGGTTTCAGAAGTGGTAGAGGATGTGTGGATCAGGTGTTTGCTTTGAAGAATGTATGTGAGAAATACTTAGAAAACAAATGGATTTGTATGTAACATTTATGGATATGGAGAAAGCATATGCTAGAGTTGATAGAGATGCTCTGTGGAAGGTTTTAAGAATATATGGTGTGGGAGGCAAGTTGTTAGAAGCAGTGAAAAGTTTTTATCGACGATGTAAGGCATGTGTATGTGTAGTAAGAGAGGAAAGTGATTGGTTCTCAGTGAATCTAGGTTTGCGGCAGGGATGTGTGATGTCTCCATGGTTGTTTAATTTGTTTATGGATGGGGTTGTTAGGGAGGTGAATGCAAGAGTTTTGGAAATAGGGGTAAGTATGCAGTCTATTGTGAATGAGAGCTTGGGAAGTGAGTCACTTGTTGTTCGCTGATGATACAGCGCTGGTGGATGATTCATGTAAGAAACTGCAGAAGCTGGTGACTGAGTTTGGTAAAGTGGGTGAAAGAAGGAAGTTGAGAGTAAATGTGAATAAGAGCAAGGTTATTAGGTACAGTAGGGTTGAGGGTCAAGTCAATTGGGAGGTACGTTTGAATGGAGAAAAACTGGAGGAAGTAAAGTGCTTTAGATATCTCGGAGTGGATCTGGCAGCGGATGGAACCATGGAAGCGGAAGTGAATCATAGGGTGGGGGAGGGGGCGAAAATTCTGGGAGCCTTGAAGAATGTGTGGAAGTCGAGAACATTATCTCGGAAAGGAAAAATGGGTATGTTTGAAGGAATAGTGGTTCCAACAATGTTTTATGGTTGCGAGGCGTGTGCTATGGATAGAGTTGTGCGGAGGAGGGTGGATGTGCTGGAAATGAGATGTTTGAGGACAATATGTGGTGTGAGGTGGTTTGATCGAGTAAGTAATGTAAGGGTAAGAGAGATGTGTGGAAATAAAAAGAGTATGGTTGAGAGAGCAGAAGAGGGTGTTTTGAAATTGCTTGGTCACATGGAGAGAATGAGTAAGGAAAGATTGACAAAGAGGATATATGTGTCGGAGGTGGAGGGAACGAGGAGAAGTGGGAGACCAAATTTTAGATGGAAAGATGGAGTGAAAAAGATTTTGAGCGATCGGGGCCTGAACATGCAGGAGGGTGAAATGCGTGCAAGAAATAGAGTGAATTGGAACGATGTGGTATACCGGGGTCGACGTGCTGTCAATTGATTGAACCAGGGCATGTGAAGCGTCTGGGGTAAACCATGGAATGTTGTGTAGGGCCTGGATGTGGAAAGGGAGCTGTGGTTTCGGTGCATTATTACATGACAGCTAGAGACTGAGTTTGAACGAATGGGGCCATTGGTGTCTTTTCCTAGCGCTACCTCACACACATGAGGGGGGGAGGGGGTTTGTTATTCCATATGTGGCGAGGTGGCGATGGGAACAAATAAAGGCAGACAGTATGAATTATGCACATGTGTATATATATATATATATATATATATATATATATATATATATATATATATATATATATATATATATATATATATATATATATATATATATATATATATATATATATATATATATATATATATATATATTATCCCTGGAGATGGGGAGAAAGAATTCTTCCCACGTATTCAATGCGTGTCGTAGAGGGTGACTAAAAGGGGAGAGATCAGGGGCTGAAAATCCTCCCCTCTCGTTTTTTCAATTTTTCCAAAAGAAAGAACAGAGAAGGGGGCCAGTTGAGGATATTCCCTCTAAAGGCCCAGTCCTCTGCTCTTAACGATACCTCGCTAACGCGGGAAATGGGGAATAGTATGAAATATATATATATTTTTTTTTTTTCAAACTATTCGCCATTTCCCGCGTTAGCGAGGTAGCGTTAAGAACAGAGAACTGGGCCACTGAGGGAATATCCTCACCTGGCCCCCTTCTCTGTTCCTTCTTTTGGAAATTTAAAAAAGATTGAGAGGGGAGGATTTCCAGCCCCCCGCTCCCTCCCCTTTTAGTCGCCTTCTACGACACGCAGGGAATACGTGGGAAGTATTCTTTCTCCCCTATCCCCAGGGATATATATATATATATATATATATATATATATATATATATATATATATATATATATATATATATATATATATATATATTATCCCTGGGGATAGGGGATTAAGAATACTTCCCACGTATTCCCTGCGTGTCGTAGAAGGCGACTAAAAGGGGAGGGAGCCGGGGGCTGGAAATCCTCCCCTCTCGGTTTTTTATTTTTTCTTTTTTTTTTTTTTCAATTTTCCAAAAGAAGGAACAGAGAATTGGGCCAGGTGAGGGTATTCCCTCAAAGGCCCAGTCCTCTGTTCTTAACGCTACCTCGCTAATGCGGGAAATGGCGAATAGTTTGAAAGAAGAAAGAAAAAGATATATATATATATATATATATATATATATATATATATATATATATATATATATATATATATATATATATATATATATATATATATATATATATATATATATATATATATATATATATATATATATATATATAAACAGAAGAAGGAGTCACGCGGGGAGTGATCATCCTCCTCGAAGGCTCAGAGTGGGGTGCCTAAATGTGTGTGGATGTAACCAAGATGTGAAAAAAGGAGAGATAGGTAGTATGTTTGAGGAAAGGAACCTGGATGTTTTGGCTCTGAGTGAAACGAAGCTCAAGGGTAAAGGGGAAGAGTGGTTTGGAAATGTCTGGGGAGTGAAGTCAGGGGTTAGTGAGAGGACAAGAGCAAGGGAAGGAGTAGCAATACTCCTGAAACAGGAGTTGTGGGAGTATGTGATAGAATGTAAGAAAGTAAATTCTCGATTAATATGGGTAAAATTGAAAGTTGATGGAGAGAGGTGGGTGATTATTGGTGCATATGCACCTGGGCATGAGAAGAAAGATCATGAGAGGCAAGTGTTTTGGGAGCAGCTAAATGAGTGTGTTAGCGGTTTTGATGCACGAGACCGGGTTATAGTGATGGGTGATTTAAATGCAAAGGTGAGTAATGTGGCAGTTGAGGGAATAATTGGTATGCATGGGGTGTTCAGTGTTGTAAATGGAAATGGTGAAGAGCTTGTAGATTTATGTGCTGAAAAAGGACTGATGATTGGGAATACCTGGTTTAAAAAGCGAGATATACATAAGTATACTTATGTAAGTAGGAGAGATGGCCAGAGAGCGTTATTGGATTACGTGTTAATTGACAGGCGTGCGAAAGAGAGACTTTTGGATGTTAATGTGCTGAGAGGTGCAACTGGAGGGATGTCTGATCATTATCTTGTGGAGGCTAAGGTGAAGATTAGTATGGGTTTTCAGAAAAGAGGAGTGAATGTTGGGGTGAAGAAGGTGGTGAGAGTAAGTGAGCTTGGGAAGGAGACCTGTGTGGGGAAGTACCAGGAGAGACTGTGTACAGAATGGAAAAAGGTGAGAACAATGGAAGTAAGGGGAGTGGGGGAGGAATGGGATGTATTTAGGGAATCAGTGATGGATTGCGCAAAAGATGCTTGTGGCATGAGAAGAGTGGGAGGTGGGCTGTTTAGAAAGGGTAGTGAGTGGTGGGATGAAGAAGTAAGAGTATTAGTGAAAGAGAAGAGAGAGGCATTTGGACGATTTTTGCAGGAAAAAAATGCAATTGAGTGGGAGAAGTATAAAAGAAAGAGACAGGAGGTCAAGAGAAAGGTGCAAGAGGTGAAAAAAAGGGCAAATGAGAGTTGGGGTGAGAGACTATCAGTAAATTTTAGGGAAAATAAAAAGATGTTCTGGAAGGAGGTAAATAGGGTGCGTAAGACAAGGGAGCAAATGGGAACTTCAGTGAAGGGCGTAAATGGGGAGGTGATAACAAGTAGCGGTGATGTGAGAAGGAGATGGAATGAGTATTTTGAAGGTTTGTTGAATGTGTCTGATGACAGAGTGGCAGATATAGGGTGTTTTGGTCGAGGTGGTGTGCAAAGTGAGAGGGTTAGGGAAAATGATTTGGTAAACAGAGAAGAGGTAGTAAAAGCTTTGCGGAAGATGAAAGCCGGCAAGGCAGCAGGTTTGGATGGTATTGCAGTGGAATTTATTAAGAAAGGGGGTGACTGTATTGTTGACTGGTTGGTAAGGTTATTTAATGTATGTATGACTCATGGTGAGGTGCCTGAGGATTGGCGGAATGCGTGCATAGTGCCATTGTACAAAGGCAAAGGGGATAAGAGTGAGTGCTCAAATTACAGAGGTATAAGTTTGTTGAGTATTCCTGGTAAATTATATGGGAGGGTATTGATTGAGAGGGTGAAGGCATGTACAGAGCATCAGATTGGGGAAGAGCAGTGTGGTTTCAGAAGTGGTAGAGGATGTGTGGATCAGGTGTTTGCTTTGAAGAATGTATGTGAGAAATACTTAGAAAAGCAAATGGATTTGTATGTAGCATTTATGGATCTGGAGAAGGCATATGATAGAGTTGATAGAGATGCTCTGTGGAAGGTATTAAGAATATATGGTGTGGGAGGCAAGTTGTTAGAAGCAGTGAAAAGTTTTTATCGAGGATGTAAGGCATGTGTACGTGTAGGAAGAGAGGAAAGTGATTGGTTCTCAGTGAATGTAGGTTTGCGGCAGGGGTGTGTGATGTCTCCATGGTTGTTTAATTTGTTTATGGATGGGGTTGTAAGGGAGGTAAATGCAAGAGTCCTGGAAAGAGGGGCAAGTATGAAGTCTGTTGGGGATGAGAGAGCTTGGGAAGTGAGTCAGTTGTTGTTCGCTGATGATACAGCGCTGGTGGCTGATTCATGTGAGAAACTGCAGAAGCTGGTGACTGAGTTTGGTAAAGTGTGTGGAAGAAGAAAGTTGAGAGTAAATGTGAATAAGAGCAAGGTTATTAGGTACAGTAGGGGTGAGGGTCAAGTCAATTGGGAGGTGAGTTTGAATGGAGAAAAACTGGAGGAAGTGAAGTGTTTTAGATATCTGGGAGTGGATCTGTCAGCGGATGGAACCATGGAAGCGGAAGTGGATCATAGGGTGGGGGAGGGGGCGAAAATTTTGGGAGCCTTGAAAAATGTGTGGAAGTCGAGAACACTATCTCGGAAAGCAAAAATGGGTATGTTTGAGGGAATAGTGGTTCCAACAATGTTGTATGGTTGCGAGGCGTGGGCTATGGATAGAGATGTGCGCAGGAGGATGGATGTGCTGGAAATGAGATGTTTGAGGACAATGTGTGGTGTGAGGTGGTTTGATCGAGTAAGTAACGTAAGGGTAAGAGAGATGTGTGGAAATAAAAAGAGCGTGGTTGAGAGAGCAGAAGAGGGTGTTTTGAAATGGTTTGGGCACATGGAGAGAATGAGTGAGGAGAGATTGACCAAGAGGATATATGTGTCGGAGGTGGAGGGAACGAGGAGAAGAGGGAGACCAAATTGGAGGTGGAAAGATGGAGTGAAAAAGATTTTGTGTGATCGGGGCCTGAACATGCAGGAGGGTGAAAGGAGGGCAAGAAATAGAGTGAATTGGAGTCATGTGGTATACAGGGGTTGACGTGCTGTCAGTGGATTGAAGCAAGGCATGTGAAGCGTCTGGGGTAAACCATGGAAAGCTGTGTAGGTATGTATATTTGCGTGTGTGGACGTGTGTATGTACATGTGTATGGGGGGGGGGGGGTTGGGCCATTTCTTTCGTCTGTTTCCTTGCGCTACCTCGCAAACGCGGGAGACAGCGACAAAGTATAAAAAAAAAAAAAAAAAAAATATATATATATATATGTATTCAAAGCAAACACCTGATCCACACATCCTCTACCACTTCTGAAACCACACCGCTCTTCCCCAACCTGATGCTCTGTACATGCCTTCACCCTCTCAATCAATACCCTCCAATATAATTCACCAGGAATACTCAACAAAATTATACCTCTGTATTTTGAGCACTCACTCTTACCCCCTTTGCCTTTGTACAATGGCACTATGCAAGCATTCCGCCAATCCTCAGGCACCTCACCATAAATCATACATACATTAAATAACCTTACCAACCAGTCAACAATACAGTCACCCCCTTTTTTAATAGATTCCAATACAGTACCATCCAAACCTGTTGCCTTGCCGGCTTTCATAATCCGTAAAGCTTTTACTACCTCTTCTCTGTTTACCAAATCATTTTCCCTAACCCTCTCACTTTGCACACCACCTCGACCAAAACACCCTACATCTGCCACTCTATCATCAAACACATTCAATAAACCTTCAAAATACTCACTCCATCTCCTTCTCAAATCACCACTACTTGTTATCAGCTCCCCACTAGCACCCTTCACTGAAGTTCCCATTTGCTCCCTTGTCTTACGCACTTTATTTACCTCCTTCCAAAACATCTTTTATTTCTCCCTGAAATTTAATGATACTCTCTCACCCCAACTCTCATTTGCCCTCTTTTTCACCTCTTGCACCTTTTTCTTGACCTCCTGCCTCTTTCTTTTATACATCGCCCACTCATTTGCATTTTTTCCCTGCAAAAATCGTCCAAATGCCTCTCTCTTCTCTTTCACTAATAATCTGACTTCATCCCACCACTCACTACCGTTTCTAATCAACCCACCTCCCACGCTTCTCATGCCACAAGCATCTTTTGCGCAAGCCATCACTGCTTCCCTAAATACCTCCCATTCCTCCCCTACTCCCCTTACCTCCTTTGTTCCCACCTTTTTCCATTCTGTACTCAGTCTCTCCTGGTACTTCCTCACACAAGTCTCCTTCCCAAGCTCACTTACTCTCACCACTCTCTTCACCCCAACATTCTCTCTTATTTTCTGAAAACCCCCTCAAATCTTCACCTTCGCCTCCACAAGATAATGATCAGACATCCCTCCAGTTGCACCTCTCAGCACATTAACATCCAAAAGTCTCTCTTTCGTGCGTCTATCAATTAACACGTAATCTAATAACGCTCTCTGGCCATCTCTCCTACTTACATACGTATACTTATGTATATGTCGCTTTTTAAACCAGGTATTCCCAATCACCAGTCCTTTTTCAGCACATAAATCTACAAGCTCTTCACCATTTCCATTTACAACACTGAACACTCCATGTATACCAATATATACCATGTATACCAATATATATATATATATATATATATATATATATATATATATATATATATATATATATATATATATATATATATATATATATATATATATATATATATATATATATATATATATATATACATATATATATATATATATATATATATATATATATATATATATATATATATATATATATATATATATATATATATATATATATATATGTATGTATGTATGTATGTATGTATATATATGACAACCCCATGCCACCGCATATGCGCGACGTAGCGCTAGAAAAAGACAACAAAGGCCACATTCGTTCACACTCAGTCTCTAGATATCATGTATAATGCACCGAAACCACAGCTCCCTTTTCACATCCAGGCCCAAAAAAACTTTTATATGGTTTACCCCAGACGCTTCACATGCCCTGGTTCAATCCATTGACAGCACGTACACCCCAATATACCACATCGTTCCAATTCACTCTATTTCTTACACGCCTTTCACCCTACTGCATGTTCAGGCCCCGATCACTCATAACCTTTTTCGCTCCATCTTTCCACCTCCAATTTGGTCTCCTACTTCTCCTCGTTCCCTCTACCTCTGACACATATATCCTTTTTGTCAATCTTTCCTCACTCATTCTCTCCATGTGACCAAACTATTTTAAAACACCCTCTTCTGCTCTCTCAACCACACTCTTTTTTTTACCACACATCTCTCTTGCCCTCTCATTACTTACTCGATCAAACCACCTCCTACCACATATTACCCTCAAGCATCTCATTTCCAGCACATCCACCCTCCTGCGCACAACTCTATAGCCCACGCCGCGCAAACATATAACATTGTTTGAGCCACTATTCCTTCAAATATACCCATCTTTGCTTTCCAAGATAACGCTCTCAACTTCCACACATTCTTCAACGCTCCCAGAACTTTCGCCCCCTCCCCCACCCTTTGATTCCCTTCAGCTTCCATGGTTTCATCCGCTGCCAAATCCACTACCAGATATCTAAAGCATTTCACTTCCTACAGGTTTTCTCCATTCAAACTTACCTCCCAGTTGGCTTGTCCCTCAACCCTACTGTTCCTAATAACCTTGCTCTTATTCATATTTACACTCAGCTTTCTTCTTTCACACACTTTACCAAATTCAGTCACCAGCTTCTGCAGTTTCTCACCCGAATCATCCACCAGCACTGTATCATCAGAGAACAACAACTGACTCACTTCCCAAGCTCTCTCTTCCACAACAGGCTGCATACTTGCCCCTCTTTCCAAAAATCTTGCATTTACCTGCATAACAACCTCATTCATAAACAAATGAAACAACCATGGAAACATCACACACTCCTGCTGCAAACCAACATTCACTGAGAGCCAATCACTTTTCTCTTTTCCTACACGTACATATGCCTTACATCCTCCATAAAATCTTTTCACTGCTTCTAACAACTTGCCTCTCACACCATATATTCATAATACCTTCCACAAAGCATCTCTATCAACATATGCCTTCTCCAGATCCATAGAGGCTTCATACAAATCCTTTTGCTTTTCTAAGTATCTCTCACATACATTCTTCAAAGC
The DNA here is from genome assembly GCF_036320965.1 of Panulirus ornatus. Lineage (NCBI taxonomy): Eukaryota > Metazoa > Arthropoda > Malacostraca > Decapoda > Palinuridae > Panulirus > Panulirus ornatus. The sequence continues at coordinate 40,741,104 of NC_092237.1, forward strand.
AAACACCTGATCACGTCCTCTACCACTTCTGAAACCACACTGCTCTTCCCCAATCTGATGCTTTGTACATGCCTTTACCCTCTCAATCAATACTCTCCCATATAATTTCCCAGGAATACTCAACAAACTTATACCTCTGTAATTTGAGCACTCACTTTTATCCCCTTCGCCTTTGTATAATGGCACTATGCAAGCATTCCGCCAATCCTCAGGCACCTCACCATGAGTGACACATACATTAATTAACCTTAACAACCTGTCAACAATACAGTCACACCCTTTTTAATAAATTCCACCGCAATACCATCCAAACCCACTGCCTTGCCGGCTTTCATCTTCCGCATAGCTTTTACTACCTCTTCTCTGTTTAAAAAATCATTCTAACTCACCCTCTCTCTTATCACACCACCTCGACTAAAACACCCTATATCTGCCACTCTATCATCAGACACATTGAACAAACCTTCAAAATACTCACTCCATCTCCTTCTCACATCACCACTTCTTGTTATCACCTCCCCATTAGCCCCCTTCACTGAGGTTCCCATTTGTTCCCTTGTCTTACGCACTTTTTTTACCTCCTTCCAAAACATCTTTTTATTCTCCCTAAAATTTAATGATACTCTCTCACCCCAACTCTCATTTCCCCTCTTCTTTACCTTTTACACCTTTCTCTTGACCTCGTTTCTCTTTCTTTTATACATATCCCTGTCAATTGCATTATTTCCATACTAAAATCGCCCAAATGCCCCTCTCTTCTCTTTCACTAATAATCTTACTTCTTCATCCCACCACTCACCACCCTTTCTACGCTGCCCACCTCCCACGCTTCTCATGCCACAAGCATCTTTTGCGCAAGCCATCACTGCTTCCCTAAATACATCCCATTCCTCCCCCACTTCCCTTACGTCCTTTGTTCTCACCTTTTTCCATTCTGTACTCGGTATCTCCTGGTACTTCCTCACACAATTGTGTGTGGATCAGGTGTTTGCTTTGAAGAATGTATGTGAGAAATACTTAGAAAAACAGAAGGATTTTTATGTAGCATTTATGGATCTGGAGAAGGCATACGATAGGGTCGATAGCGATGCTTTATAGGTTTTAAGAGTATATGGTGCGGGAGGTAAATTGCTAGAAGCAGTGAAAAGTTTTTATCGAGGATTTAAGGTACGTGTACGAGTAGGAAGAAAGGAAAATGATTGGTTTCCAGTGAATGTCGGTTTGCGGCAGAGGTGCGTGATGTCTCCATGGTTACTTAATTTGTTTATGGATGGGGTAGTTTGGAAGGTGAATGCAAGAGTTTTGGAGAGAGTAGCAAGTATGTAGTCTGTTGTGGATGAGAGGGCTTGGGAAGTGAGTCAGTTGTTGTTTGCTGATGATACAACGCTGGTGGCTGATTCGGGTGAGAAACTGCATAAGTTGGTGACTGAGTTTGGTAAAGTGTGTGAAAGAAGAAAGTTGAGAGTAAATTTGAATAAGAGCAAGGTTATTAGGTTCAGTAGTGTTGAGGGATAAGTCAATTGGGAGGTAAGATTAAATGGAGGAAAACTGGAGGAAGTGAAGTGTTTTAGATATCTGGAAGTGGACTTAGCAGCGGATGTAACCATGGAAGCGGAAGTGAGTCACGGGGTGGGGGAGGGAGCAAAGGTTTTATGAGCATTGAAGAATGTGTGGAAGGCAAGAACGTTATTTCGGAGAGCGAAAATGGGTATGTTTGAAGGAATAGTGGTTCCAACAATGTTATATGATTGTGAGCCATGGGCTATAGATAGGGTTGTGCGGAGGAGGATGGATGTGTTGGAAATGAAATGTCTGAGGACAATATGTGGTGTGAGGTGGTTTGATCGAGTAAGTAATGAAAGGGTAAGAGGGATGTGTGGTAATAGAAAACACGGGGTCGACGTGCTGTCTTCGGATTGAACCAGAGCATGTGAAGCGTCTGGGGTAAACTATGGAAAGGTCTGTGGGGCCTGGGTGTGAAATACATACATACATTTTCGCCACTTCCTTCGTGTTTAGATTACCTCCAAAAATGTATAATAAGTATACATGACGATCAGTGACGAAATATTCTTCTTTGTTTTCTATCGTTATTTTCCTGACTAGACCAGATAAATATACACTTCTGGTAGAAAAAAAAGAGTCCAATATCATCCTACACCCACAACAATCCCGCTTCTTGTGTCCTATGTAGACATCCGTGAGACAGTGGTCGACTTCACTATGCACTACTACTTGGGGTCCACCGTCCTGGTGTCTCCTGCACCCAAGGAAAGGAGCCGATCCTTCGCCATCTTGTCGACCTTCACGTTCGAGGTAAGTAGCTTTAAGGAACAATTGTCTCGTGTTACTTGTGATATGGAAAAAATATATATTCATCATGGAACAGAAAGAAAATCGTTTATAACTGATATCTTTACACCTAAGATCATAAATACATTCCTACAAAATTACCTGCATACATTAGTATATATTTTTATGCATGTATGTATTTACACATGTATACATATATAGGATACGTTGATAGATAGATAACAGATAAATGCAGAGACAGATTGATGAACAGATAAGAAATAGATAGACACAAATACAAACAGACAAATAAATAGAAAGATAGATAGATTATGCAAGGCTGCAAATAGAGTTCCTAGATAGATAAAAAAGAACTAGGAATCCTTCAGACCTCATCATCATCACCAATCCCCGTTAGTCCATTGAGGGTATAATGCCGAATGGTGATCTAGCATATCGAGCCTTGAAAGCGACCTGCGTTTAATAAGAAGAAATGACAAGAAGCAACTGAAGGTGATGACCCTGCACCCATCCTCCACAACACTGTGTCATCTCTTCTTTCTTACTTTTATATATAGATTTTCTCGTCGTGCTTTTCGTCCACTTTTTAAACTCTCGTGAGGAGCTTAAAGGCAGTTCTGAGGTTCTGTGTATAGTCATGACTGAGGTTCCATGTGTTGTCTTGGTCAAAGGTTCCATGTGTTGTCATGATTGAAGGTTCCGTGTGCTGTCATGGTCAAATGTTCCATGTGTTGTCATGATTAAAAGTTCCGTGTGTTGGCATATTCTTAGGGACGCTAATCACAAAGTGGACAATATTGCTATAGGTAAAACAGAATGCGAAAGAGATTTGGAAGTGCTGGTGAGGAAAGATCTTAAGTCGCTGCACTCATGTATCAAAGTGTGTAATAAGGCTGATAGGATGTCAGGATTCATTACTAGGATTGTTAGCAATAAAACTCCTAGAGTATTGTTGCAACTTTATTTTGCGTTGGTGAGACCACATTTGGATTAAGCGATATAGTTTTGGGCTCCATACTATGCAGCTGAAACAGAATGTTTAGAGAGAGTACAAACGTGAATGTCAAAAATGATCCCTGGAATTAGAAGCCTCATTTATAAAGAAAGGTTAAAAAAACTGAATTTACACTCTCTTAAGAGGAGGAGGGCTAGAGGGGTTGTGATTGAAGTTTTTAAAAGGATGAAGGTCATTAATAAAGGTAACGTGAATAAAGTTCTCAGAATGGCACCACCGGATAGGACAAGAAATAAAGGATTTGAATTAGAAAAACTCGATTCAGTTCAGATGTGGGTAAATACTGCTTCGGAAATAGGGTAGTAGAGTTATGGAACAAGCTGCCAAGTACAGTGGTGGAAGCTAGGTCTTCAGGTAGCTTTAAACGAAGGTTGGATGTGTTTATTGGCTCAGGCGGTTGGTTGTAGGGTGGGCAGACTCAGGACCTGCTTAGCATCTTTGGCCTAGCATGGGCCGACAGGCCTCTTGCAGTGTCCTCACTTCCTACGTTCATATGTTCAGGTTCCTCGTGCAAGAAACTGATCTGTTCCGCTCATAGCACCAGATGCTGAGGTGATGGGCAGGACAAGAATTTCCACCATATCCAGGGTATATACCAGGTCTTTCCTGCATGGTTCCTCGACAAAGAATTCATAGATGTCAATACACTGCTATTCCCGGAAGTTGCTGTGCACCACCATCTTCAACTTTCTCCACTCTCCCAACAGATCTTCTATGCTAAGCACTTTCCTCAGACACCCAGTAAGCGACGCTGTATCTCCAATATCCACTCTGAGAAGAGATGACTGGTTACTGTGTTGAGCCATTTGTCATGGTGAGATATAACGAAGGATTTATCATATCTTCTCCACCTCTTTTCCTGTTTTCTCCGAGTGGGTAATCAAACTGCTTGTGTACCTCATTCTTCACCCTCTCCTGAACATCAGCAGTATTTCTGAACATCATTCATTACATTTGTAATATTTCCTCTCAGTTGTAGGCCTTGTAACCTGAGGGACGTGGTCTTTTCTCCAAACTTGATACAATTACGTTCCTTGCCATTCCAGCTGGATGTGGCTCTGTTTCCCTAAGTCCCATCCTAGCTAGACACTCCTCAAGTGTATGTTCAGCCGACCTCAAGATCAAATTTTCCAGTTGAAGCCACAAAGTGACCCTTGCCATTTGTGACACTAGATCTCTACAAACTTGATCTGTCACGTTGTTCGTCCTACGAGATGATGATAATTTTGTAAGAAATTTTGAGAATTTCCTCGTGCACTGCAGACTCCATGATCTGGGTTAATTCTTTCAAGGAAAGACTCAGTGATATACCAAAGGGTGAAACTCTCTAGGTTCGCTCTGTCTTAGGTGGAGTTCAGAAACAAGTCTTCAGCTTGTCACATATAGCTTGGAATGCAGTTCTGTTGTGTAAACTGAACTGATCTGTTTTTTGTTCTTGTGTCATCCTGCATGATGGATTTATTCTCATCATATGACGTATCTTTGCATTTCATAAAGCGTAAGTTCTAGGCCAGTAGTCCCCAATCTTTTTTGTGTTGCACAAATCTGATTGTGTATCGCCTTATGACATAAAAATTTAAGTTCAGCACAATATGATAGTTTGAGCATGAAAACATCTTTTCATTGACATCAGTTAAAACAGTTAACATAAGAAAATCATTCAAAAAAGTCATCCTACATTACTTGATATACAACTACATCTGTATTTTCTTTGATTTACGTTTGAAACCTTCACAGGTCATTACCACGCTGCTCTCGTACCAACATCTACACGGGTAACACTAGCTAGTAGCCACTGCTCTAGTCTATAAGCCAGCCAGCAAATATCAGTGAGATATGAAGTGTTCTTCTAAGGTTAACCTCTAATACGTCCACATGACTTACGTAAACGCAGGCAACATCTGTACAAAATCTTTTCACTATGTTTCGATAATCTGAAAACCTAAAATAATAGTTTATTTTCTTCATGAGGCGACATGTAAGATACAGCTGAAATGATGGTAACTGTGGTAACACTTATGGTTACTTTAATATCACTTGGATGGTATCATCTCGAAGGTCAGCAGCAAAGGTGAAAATTTACTCAATATAGTACCTGTATAGGAAGGAGAGATAGACTTACATTTTCCAGCAATGAGAGCAGTGGATTCCTTAAAGTAATGCTCACTTCTCCTTTTCCATAGAACAAGTAAGGTTCATATTCATGATTGGTTCAAATTTCACTCTCTCTTTTACGATTTATTTTATTTTCAGCCGATCGTTTAAATCCCCTCACAATACGTGATTCACTTACGGAGAGTGTTAAGTAAATGTTCATGTTATTTGGTGTCTTGTGAGTCAAAAGTTAGATTAAAGCATCAGGGTTAAAAATTATGTCACTTTCATCTTTTCCTCTTCGTAAGTTCGTCCTAACTTTAAGAGCCAGGACAACAAAGACATATGTATATATTAATTCATTGATTCATTATACTTTATCGCTGTCTCCCGCGTTAGCGAGGTATCGCAAGGAAGCAGACGAAAGAATGGCCCAACCCAACCACATACACATGTATATACATACACGTCCACAAACGCACATATACATACCTATACTTCTCAACGTATACATATATATAAACATACAGACATATACATATATACACATGTACATAATTCATACTGACTGCCCTAATTCATTCCCGTCGCCACCCCGCCACACATGAAATGACACCCCCCTCCCCCCGCATGTGCGCGAGGTAGCTCTAGGAAAAGACAACAAGGCCACATTCGTTCACACTAAGTCTCTAGCTGTCATGTATAACGCTCCGAAACCACAGCTCCCTTTCCACATCCAGGCCCCAGAGAACTTTCCATGGTTTACCCCAGACGCTTCACATGCCCTGGTACAATCCAGTGACAGCACATCGACCCCGGTATACCACATCGTTCCAATGCACTCTATTCCTTGCACGCCTTTCACCCTCCTGCATGTTCAGCCTCCTATCACTCAAAATCTTTTTCACTCTATCTTTCCACCTCCAATTTGGTCTCCCACTCCTCGTTCCCTCCACCTCTGAAACATATATCCTCTTAGTCAATCTTTCATCACTCATTCTCTCCATGAGACCAAACTATTTCAAAACACCCTCTTCTGCTCTCTCAACCACACTCTTTTCATTACCACACATCTCTCTTACCCTTTCATTACTTACTTGAACAAACCATTTACACCACATATTATCCTCAAACATCTCATTTCCAGCACATCCACCCTCCTGCGCACAACTCTATCTATAGCCCATCCCTGGCAACCATATATCATTGCTGGAACCATAATTCCTTCAAACATACCTATATATATTTTTTTTTCTTTTTTTTTTCCTTTGTCGCTGTCTCCCGCGTTTGCTAGGTAGCGCAAGGAAACAGACGAAAGAAATGGCCCAACCCACCCCCATACACATGTATATACATACGTCCACACACGCAATTGTACATACCTACACAGCTTTCCATGGTTTACCCCAGACGCTTCACATGCCCCGATTCAATCCACTGACAGCACGTCAACCCCGGTATACCACATCGCTCCAATTCACTCTATTCCTTGCCCTCCTTTCACCCTCCTGCATGTTCAGGCCCCGATCACACAAAATCTTTTTCACTCCATCTTTCCACCTCCAATTTGGTCTCCCTCTTCTCCTCGTTCCCTCCACCTCCGACACATATATCCTCTTGGCCAATCTTTCCTCACTCATTCTCTCCATGTGCCCAAACCATTTCAAAACACCCTCTTCTGCTCTCTCAACCACGCTCTTTTTATTTCCACACATCTCTCTTACCCTTACGTTACTTACTCGATCAAACCACCTCACACCACACATTGTCCTCAAACATCTCATTTCCAGCACATCCATCCTCCTGCGCACAACTCTATCCATAGCCCACGCCTCGCAACCATACAACATTGTTGGAACCACTATTCCTTCAAACATACCCATTTTTGCTTTCCGAGATAATGTTCTCGACTTCCACACATTCTTCAAGGCCCCCAGAATTTTCGCCCCCTCCCCCACCCTATGATCCACTTCCGCTTCCATGGTTCCATCCGCTGCCAGATCCACTCCCAGATATCTAAAACACTTCACTTCCTCCAGTTTTTCTCCATTCAAACTCACCTCCCAATTGACTTGACCCTCAACCCTACTGTACCTAATAACCTTGCTCTTATTCACATTTACTCTTAACTTTCTTCTTTCACACACTTTACCAAACTCAGTCACCAGCTTCTGCAGTTTCCCAGATGTTAATGTGCTGAGAGGTGCAACTGGAGGGATGTCTGATCATTATCTTGTGGAGGCTAAGGTGAAGATTTGTATGGGTTTTCAGAAAAGAAGAGTGAATGTTGGGGTGAAGAGGGTGGTGAGAGTAAGTGAGCTTGGGAAGGAGACTTGTGTGAGGAAGTACCAGGAGAGACTGAGTACAGAATGGAAAAACGTGAGAACAATGGAAGTAAGGGGAGTGGGGGAGGAATGGGATGTATTTAGGGAATCAGTGATGGATTGCGCAAAAGATGCTTGTGGCATGAGAAGAGTGGGAGGTGGGTTGATTAGAAAGGGTAGTGAGTGGTGGGATGAAGAAGTAAGAGTATTAGTGAAAGAGAAGAGAGAGGCATTTGGACGATTTTTGCAGGGAAAAAATGCAGTTGAGTGGGAGACGTATAAAAAAAAGAGACAGGAGGTCAAGAGAAAGGTGCAAGAGGTGAAAAAAAGGGCAAATGAGAGTTGGGGTGAGAGAGTATCATTAAATATTAGGGAGAATAAAAAGATGTTCTGGAAGGAGGTAAATAAAGTACGTAAGACAAGGGAGCAAATGGGAACTTCAGTGAAGGGCGCAAATGGGGAGGTGATAACAAGCAGTGGTGATGTGAGAAGGAGATGGAGTGAGTATTTTGAAGGTTTGCTGAATGTGTTTGATGATAGAGGGGCAGATATAGGGTGTTTTGGTCGAGGTGGTGTGCAAAGTGAGAGGGTTAGGGAAAATGATTTGGTAAAGAGAGAAGAGGTAGTAAAAGCTTTGCGGAAGATGAAAGCCAGCAAGGCAGCAGGTTTGGATGGTATTGCAGTGGAATTATTAAAAAAGGGGGTGACTGTATTGTTGACTGGTTGGTAAGGTTATTTAATGTATGTATGACTAACGGTGAGGTACCTGAGGATTGGCGGAATGCGTGCATAGTGTCATTGTAAAGGCAAAGGGGATAAGAGTGAGTTCTCAAAATACAGAGGTATAAGTTTGTTGAGTATTCCTGGTAAATTATATGGGAGGGTATTGATTGAGAGGGTGAAGGCATGTACAGAGCATCAGATTGGGGAAGAGAAGTGTGGTAGAGGATGTGTGGATCAGGTGTTTGCTTTGAAGAATGTATGTGAGAAATACTTAGAAAAGCAAATGGATTTGTATGTAGCATTTATGGATCTGGAGAAGGCATATGATAGAGTTGATAGAGATGCTCTGTGGAAGGTATTGTTAGAAGCAGTGAAAAGTTTTTATCGAGGATGTAAGGCATGTGTAGGAAGAGAGGAAAGTGATTGGTTCTCAGTGAATGTAGGTTTGCGGCAGGTGTGTGTGATGTCTCCATGGTTGTTTAATTTGTTTATGGATGGGGTTGTTAGGGAGGTGAATGCAAGAGTTTTCGAAAGAGGGGCAAGTATGAAGTCTGTTGGGGATGAGAGAGCTTGGGAAGTGAGTCAGTTGTTGTTCGCTGATGATACAGCGCTGGTGGCTGATTCATGTGAGAAACTGCAGAAGCTGGTGACTGAGTTTGGTAAAGTGTGTGGAAGAAGAAAGTTAAGAGTAAATGTGAATAAGAGCAAGGTTATTAGGTACACTAGGGTTGAGAGTCAAGTCAATTGGGAGGTGAGTTTGAATGGAGAAAAACTGGAGGAAGTGAAGTGTTTTAGATATCTGGGAGTGGATCTGGCAGCGGATGGAACCATGGAAGCGGAAGTGGATCATAGGGTGGGGGAGGGGACGAAAATCCTGGGGGCCTTGAAGAATGTGTGGAAGTCGAGAACATTATCTCGGAAAGCAAAAATGGGTATGTTTGAAGGAATAGTGGTTCCAACAATGTTGTATGGTTGCGAGGCGTAGGCTATGGATAGAGTTGTGCGCAGGAGGATGGATGTGCTGGAAATGAGATGTTTGAGGACAATGTGTGGTGTGAGGTGTTTTGATCGAGTAAGTAACGTAAGGGTAAGAGAGATGTGTGGAAATAAAAAGAGCGTGGTTGAGAGAGCAGAAGAGGGTGTTTTGAAATGGTTTGGGCACATGGAGAGAATGAGTGAGGAAAGATTGACCAAGAGGATATATGTGTCGGAGGTGGAGGGAACGAGGAGAAGTGGGAGACCAAATTGGAGGTGGAAAGATGGAGTGAAAAAGATTTTGTGTGATCGGGGCCTGAACATGCAGGAGGGTGAAAGGAGGGCAAGGAATAGAGTTAATTGGAGCGATGTGGTATACCGGGGTTGACGTGCTGTCAGTGGATTGAATCGGGGCATGTGAAGCGTCTGGGGTAAACCATGGAAAGCTGTGTAGGTATGTATATTTTGCGTGTGTGGACGTATGTATATACATGTGTATGGGGGTGGGTTGGGCCATTTCTTTCCTCTGTTTCCTTGCGCTACCTCGCAAACGCGGGAGACAGCGACAAAGCAAAAAAAAAAAAAAAAAAATATGTATATATATATATATATATATATATATATATATATATATATATATATATATATATATATATGTATATATATATATATATATATATATATATATATATATATATATATATATATATATATATATATATATATATATATATATATATATATATACACACATATATATATATATATATATATATATATATATATATATATATATATATATATATATATATATATATATATATATATATGTTTTTTAAACTATTCCCCTTATCCCGCGTTAGCGAAGTAGCGTTAAGAACAGAGGACTGGGCCTTTGTGGAATATCCTCACCTGGCCCCCTCTGTTCCTTCTTTTGGAAAATCAAAAAAAAACGAGAGGGGAGGATTTCCAGCCTCCCGCTCCCTCCCCTTTTAGTCGCCTTCTACGACAGGCAGGGAATACGTGGGAAGTATTCTTAATCCCCTATCCCCAGGGATAATATATATATATATATATATATATATATATATATATATATATATATATATATATATATATATATATATATATATATATATATAATCCTTCCCACGCATTCCTCACGTGTCGTAGAAGGCGACTAAAGGGGACGGGAGCGGGGGGCTAGAAACCCTCCCCTCCATGTATTTTAACTTTCTAAAAGGGGAAACAGAAGAGGGAGTCACGCGGGGAGTGCTCATCCTCCTCAAAGGCTCAGACTGGGGTGTCTAAATGTGTATGGATGTAACCAAGATGAGAAAAAAGGAGAGATACGTAGTATGTTTGAGGAAAGGAACCTGGATGTTTTGACTCTGAGTGAAACGAAGCTCAAGGGTAAAGGGGAAGAGTGGTCTGGGAATGTCTTGGGAGTAAATTGAGGGGTTAGTGAAAGGACAAGAGCAAGGGAAGGAGTAGCACTACTCTTGAAACAGGAGTGGTGGGAGTATATGATAGAGTGTAAGAAAGTAAATTCTAGATTGATATGGGTAAAACTGAAAGTTAAAGGAGAGAGATGGGTGATTATTGGTGCATATGCACCTGGTTATGAGAAGAAAGATCATGAGAGGCAAGTGTTTTGGGAGCAGCTGAATGAGTGTGTTAGTGGTTTCGATTCACGAGACCGGGTTATAGTGACAGGTGATTTGAATGCAAAGAGGAGTAATGTGGCAGTTGAGGGAATAATTGGTATACAAGGGGTGTTCAGTGTTGTAAATGGCAATGATGAAGAGCTGTAGATTTATGTTCTGAAAAAGGACTGGTGATTGGGAATACCTGGTTTAAAATGCGAGATATACATAAGTATACGTATGTAAATAGGAGAGATGGCCAGAGAGCGTTATTGGATTACGTGCTAATTGATAGGCGCGCCAAATAGAGACTTTTGGATGTTAATGTGCTGAGAGGTGCAACTGGAGGGATGTCTGATCATTATCTTCTGGAGGCAAAGGTGAAGATTTGTAGGGGTTTTCAGAAAAGAAGAGAGAATGTTGGGGTGAAGAGAGTGGTGAGAGTAAGTGAGCTTGGGAAGGAGACTTATGTGAGGAAGTACAAGGAGACACTGAGTACAGAATGGAAAAAGGTGAGAACAAAGGAGGTAAGGGGAGTTGAGGAGGAATGGGATGTATTCAGGGAAGCAGTGATGGCTTGCGCAAAAGATGTTTGTGGCATGAGAAGCGTGGGAGGTGGGTTGATTAGAAAGGGTAGTGAGTGGTGGGATGAAGAATTAAGAGTATTAGTGAAAGAGAAGAGAGAGGCATTTGGACGATTTTTGCAGGGAAAAAATGCAAATGAGTGGGAGATGTATAAAAGAAAGAGGCAGGAGGTCAAGAGAAAGATGCAAGAGGTGAAAAAGAGGGCAAATGAGAGTTGGGGTGAGAGAGTATCATTAAATTTTAGGGAGAACAAAAAAGGTGTTTTGGAAGGAGGTAAATAAAGTGCGTATGACATGGGAGCAAATGGGAACTTCGGTGAAGGGGGATAATGGGGAGGTGATAACAGGTAGTGGTGATGTGAGAAGGAGATGGAGTGAGTATTTTCAAGGTTTGCTGAATGTGTTTGATGATAGAGTGGCAAATATAGGGTGTTTTGGTCGAGGTGGTGTGCAAAGTGAGAGGGTTAGGGAAAATGATTTGGTAAACAGAGAAGAGGTAGTAAAAGCTTTACGGAAGATGAAAGCCGGCAAGGCAGCAGGTTTGGATGGTATTGCAGTGAAATTTATTAAAAAAGGGGGTGACTGTATTGTTGACTGGATGGTAAGGTTATTTAATGTATGTATGATTCATGGTGAGGTGCCTGAGGATTGGCGGAATGATTGCATAGTGCCATTGTACAAAGGTAAAGAGGATAAGAGTGAGTGCTCAAATTACAGGGGCATAAGTTTGATGAGTATTCCTGGTAAATCATATGGGAGGGTATTGATTGAGAGGGTTAAGGCATGTACAGGGCATCAGATTGGGGAAGAGCAATGTGGTTTCAGAAGTGGTAGAGGATGTGTGGATCAGGTGTTTGCTTTCAAGAATGTATGTGAGATATACTTAGAAAAGCAAATGGATTTGTATGTAGCATTTATGGATCTGAAGAAGGCATATGATAGAGTTGATAGAGATGCTCTGTGGAAGGTATTAAGAATATATGGTGTGGGAGGCAAGTTGTTAGAAGCAGTGAAAAGTTTTTATCGAGGATGTAAGGCATGTGTACGTGTAGGAAGAGTATAAAGTTATTGGTTCTCAGTGAATGTAGGTTTGCGGCAGGGGTGTGTGATGTCTCCATGGTTGTTTAATTTGTTTATGGATGGGGTTGTTAGGGAGGTGAATGCAAGAGTTTTGGAAAGAGGGGCAAGTATGCAGTCTGTTGTGGATGAGAGAGTTTGGGAAGTGAGTCAGTTGTTGTTCGCTGATGATACACCGCTGGTGGCTGATTCATGTGAGAAACTGCAGAAGCTGGTGACTGAGTTTGGTAAAGTGTGTGAAAGAAGAAAGTTAAGAGTAAATGTGAATAAGAGCAAGGTTATTAGGTACAGTTGGGTTGAGGGTCAAGTCAATCGGGAGGTAAGTTTGAATGGAGAAAAACTGGAGGAAGTAAAGTGTGTTAGATATCTGGGAGTGGATTTGGCAGCGGATGGAACCATGGAAGCGGAAGTGAGTCATAGGGTGGGGAAGGGGGCGAAAATTCTGGGAGCCTTGAAGAATGTTTGGAAGTCGAGAACATTATCTCGGAAAGGAAAAATGGGTATGTTTGAAGGAATAGTGGTTCCAACAATGTTGTATGGTCGAGACTTGGGCTATGGATAGAGTTGTGCGGAGGAGGGTGGACGTGCTGGAAATGAGATGTTTGAGGACAATATGTGGTGTGAGGTGGTTTGATCGAGTAAGTAATGTAAGGGTAAGAGAGATGTGTGGTAATAAAAAGAGTGTGGTTGAGAGAGCAGAAGAGGGTGTTTTGAAATGGTTTGGTCACATGGAGAGAATGAGTGAGGAAAGATTGACCAAAAGGATTCATGTGTCAGAGGTGGAGGGAACGAGGAGAAGTTGGAGACCAAATTGAAGGTGGAAAGTTGAAGTGAAAAAGATTTTGAGTGATCGGGGCCTGAACATGCAGGAGGGTGAAAGGCGTGTAAGGAATAGAGTGAATTGGAACGATGTGGTATACCTAGGTCGACATGCTGTCATTGGATTGAAACAGGGCATGTGAAGCGTCTGGGGTAAACCATGGAAAGTTCTGTGGGGCCTGGATGTGGAAAGGGAGCTGTGGTTTCGTTGCATTATTACATGACAGCTAGAGACTGAGTGTGAACGAATGGACCAAGGGAATAAATAAAGACAGACAGTATGAATTATGTACATGTGTATATGCGTATATGTCTGTGTGTGTTTATATATATATGTATACATTGAGATGTATAGGTATATATATTTGCGTGTGTGGATGTGTATGTATATACATGTGTATGTGGATGTGTTGGGCCATTCTTTCGTCTGTTTCCTTGCGCTACCTCGCTAACGCCAGAGACAGCGACAAAGCAAAATATAAATAACTAGAATAATAATATATATATATATATATATATATATATATATATATATATATATATATATATATATATATATATATATGTATATATATATATATATAAATATATATATGTATATATATATATTTATTTATTTATGTACATATATATGATTGAAGAAGCTCTGGACTAGTCAATATGTGTAAAAGTTTTATATATGGAAATTTGTTTGAATCTGCGCATACAACTAACTGATGGCAAGGATATGAATGTTATTAGAAGATAATTAAGTTTAGACAAGGTCATCTTACATTTATGTCATAGTGACCTGTGGAAGAAGGTTGATGACCTGACACAGCCATAGTGACCTGAGTAGTGGGGTCGGGTTTGTTAACCGAGTATCCTTTGACTCCATTGGGGGTTCTATTGCTCCCACACTGCCTGCTTCAGTACCGTGTAAGATGTCACCCGTTAACATGTACTAGTGTCTCTATATATATTTTCTTCCATCCATGATTTGTTGCCACATACTTCTGAAGATGTGTTGTATACACGAAAGCGATGAAGCAAGATTTCCTACTTTGAATTTCCTTCATTGTTAAAAAGTTCATCTGCGGCCGTAACGTGTCTGTATCGTGACATCATCATATGTGTATGTGTGTGTGTGTGTGTGTGTGTGTGTGTGTGTGTGTGTGTGTGTGTGTGTATGGGCAAAAATGATTCAGGATAAGTTCCCAATCGTACTTTCGTTTTCAAATTTCTATTAAGTGGGCAAGGTGTAACAAAAATCCTTAACAGTCTGCCAAACGTAAAATTTATTAGATTTGTACAAGGTATTTTCTAAACACAGCCAGCAGAATTTCTTGATGTGTATATATATATATATATATATATATATATATATATATATATATATATATATATATATATATATATATATATATGTATATTATATTATTATTTTTTTATTATACTTTGTCGCTGTCTCCCGCGTTTGCGAGGTAGCGCAAGGAAACAGACGAAAGAAATGGCCCAACCCCCCCCATACACATGTATATACATACATCCACACACGCAAATATACATACCTACACAGCTTTCCATGGTTTACCCCAGACGCTTCACATGCCCCGATTCAATCCACTGACAGCACGTCAACCCCGGTATACCACATCGATCCAATTAACTCTATTCCTTGCCCTCCTTTCACCCTCCTGCATGTTCAGGCCCCGATCACACAAAATCTTTTTCACTCCATCTTTCCACCTCCAATTTGGTCTCCCTCTTCTCCTCGTTCCCTCCACCTCCGACACATATATCCTCTTGGTCAATCTTTCCTCACTCATCCTCTCCATGTGCCCAAACCACTTCAAAACACCCTCTTCTGCTCTCTCAACCACGCTCTTTTTATTTCCACACATCTCTCTTACCCTTACGTTACTCACTCGATCAAACCACCTCACAACACACATTGTCCTCAAACATCTCATTTCCAGCACATCCATCCTCCTGCGCACAACTCTATCCATAGCCCACGCCTCGCAACCATACAACATTGTTGGAACCAGTATTCCTTCAAACATACCCATTTTCGCTTTCCGAGATAATGTTCTCGACTTCCACACATTCTTCAAAGCCCCCAGAATTTTCGCCCCCTCCCCCACCCTATGATCCACTTCCGCTTCCATGGTTCCATCCGCTGCCAGATCCACTCCCAGATATCTAAAACACTTCACTTCCTCCAGTTTTTCTCCATTCAAACTCACCTCCCAATTGACTTGACCCTCAACCCTACTGTACCTAATAACCTTGCTCTTATTCACATTTACTCTTAACTTTCTTCTTCCACACGCTTTACCAAACTCAGTCACCAGCTTCTGCAGTTTCTCACATGAATCAGCCACCAGCGCTGTATCATCAGCGAACAACAACTGACTCACTTCCCAAGCTCTCTCATCCCCAACAGACTTCATACTTGCCCCTCTTTCCAAAACTCTTGCATTTACCTCCCTAACAACCCCATCCATAAAAAAATTAAACAACCATGGAGACATCACACACCCCTGCCGCAAACCTACATTCACTGAGAACCAATCACTTTCCTCTCTTCCTACACGTACACATGCCTTACATCCTCGATAAAAACTTTTCACTGCTTCTAACAACTTTCCTCCCACACCATATATTCTTAATACCTTCCACAGAGCATCTCTATCAACTCTATCATATGCCTTCTCCAGATCCATAAATGCTACATACAAATCCATTTGCTTTTCTAAGTATTTCTCACATACATTCTTCAAAGCAAACACCTGATCCACACATCCTCTACCACTTCTGAAACCACACTGCTCTTCCCCAATCTGATGCTCTGTACATGCCTTCACCCTCTCAATCAATACCCTCCCATATAATTTACCAGGAATACTCAACAAACTTATACCTCTGTAATTTGAGCACTCACTCTTATCCCCTTTGCCTTTGTACAATGGCACTATGCACTATATATATATATATATATATATATATATATATATATATATATATATATATATATATATATATATATATAGATATATAGATATATATTTTATATATTTCATTTATTTTGCTTTGTCGCTGTCTCCCTCGTTTGCGAGGTAGCGCAAGGAAACGGACGAAAAAAATGGCGCAACCCACCCCCATACACAATGTATATACATACACGTCCACACACGCAAATATACACACCTATACATCTCAATGTACACATATATATACACACGCAGACACATACATATATACCAATGCACACAATTCACACTGTCTGCCTTTATTCACTCCCATCGCCAACTCGCCACACATGGAATACCGTCCCCCTCCCCCCTCATGTGTGCGAGGAAGCACTAGCAAAAGACAAAAAAGGCCCCATTCGTTCACACTCAGTCTCTAGCTGTCATGCAATAATGCCCGAAACCACAGCTCCATTTCCACATCCAGGCCCCACACAACTTTCCATGGTTTACCCCAGACGCTTCACATGCCATGATTCAATCCACTGACAGCACGTCAACCCCGGTATACCACATCGATCCAATTCACTCTATTCCTTGCCCTCTTTTCACCCTCCTGCATGTTCAGGCCCCGATCACACAAAATCATTTTCACTCCATCTTTCCACCTCCAATTTGGTCTCCCACTTCTCCTCGTTCCCTCCACCTCCGACACATATATCCTCTTAGTCAATCTTTCCTCACTCATTCTCTCCATGTGCCCAAACCATTTCAAACCACGATCTTCTGCTCTCTCAACCACGCTCTCTTTATTTCCACACATCTCTCTTACCCTTACATTACTTACTCGATCAAACCACCTCACACCACATATTGTCCTCAAACATCTCATTTCCAGCACATCCACCCTCCTGCGCACAACTCTATCCATAGCCCACGCCTCGCAACCATACAACATTGTTGGAACTACTATTCCTTCAAACATACCCATTTTTGCCTTCCGAGATAATGTTATCGACTTCCACACATTCTTCAAGGCTCCCAGAAATTTCGCCCCCTCCCCCACACTATGATTCACTTCCGCTTCCATGGTTCCATCCGCTGCCGGATCAACTCCCAGATATCTAAAACACTTTACTTCCTCCAGTTTTTCTCCATTCATACTTACCTCCTAATTGACCTGACCCTCAACACTACGGTACCTAATAACCTTGCTCTTATTCACATTTACTCATAACTCTCTTCTTTCACACACTTTACCAAACTCAGTCACCAGCTTCTGCAGTTTCTCACATGAATCAGCCACCAGCGCTGTATCATCAGCGAACAACAACTGACTCACTTCCCAAGCTCTCTCATGCCCAACAGACTTCATACTTGCCCCTTTTTCCAAAACTCTTGCATTCACCTCCCTAACAACCCCATCCATAAACAAATTAAACAACCATAGAGACATCACACACCCCTGCCGCAAACCTACATTCACTGAGAACCAATAACTTTATACTCTTCCTACACGTACACATGCCTTACATCCTCGATAAAAACTTTTCACTGCTTCTAACAACTTGCCTCCCACACCACATATTCTTAAAATCTTCCACAGAGCATCTCTATCAACTCTATCATATGCCTTCTCCAGATCCATAATTGCTACATACAAATCCATTTGCTTTTCTAAGTATTTCTCACATACATTATTCAAAGCAAACACCTGATCCACACATCCTCTACCACTTCTGAAACCACATTGCTCTTCCCCAATCTGATGCTTTGTACATGCCTTCACCCTCTCAATCAATACCCTCCCATATAATTTACCAGGAATACTCAACAAACTTATACCTCTGTAATTTGAGCACTCACTTTTGTCCCCTTTACCTTTGTACAATGGCACTATGCACGCATTCTGCCAATCCTCAGGCACCTCACTATGAGTCATACATACATTAAATAACCTTACCAACCATTCAACAATACAGTCATCCCCTTTTTAATAAACTCCACTGCAATACCATCCAAACCTGCTGCCTTGCCGGCTTTCATCTTCCGCAAAGCTTTTACTACCTCTTCTCTGTTTACCAAATCATTTTCCCTAACCCTCTCACTTTGCACACCACCTCGACCAAAACACCCTATATCTGCCCCTCTATCATCAAACACATTCAACAAACCTTCAAAATACTCACTCCATCTCCTTCTCACATCACCACTACCTCTTATCACCTCCCCATTTGCGCCCTTCACTGAAGTTCCCATTTGCTCCCTTGTCTTACGCACTTTATTTACCTCCTTCCAGAACATCTTTTTATTCTCCCTAAAATTTAATGATACCCTCTCACCCCAACTCTCATTTGCCCTCTTTTTTACCTCTTGCATCTTCTCTTGACCTCCTGTCTCTTTCTTTTATACATCTCCAACTCAAATGCATTTTTTCCCAGCAAAAATCGTCCAAATGCCTCTCTCTTCTCTTTCGCTAATAATCTTACTTCTTCATCCCACCAATCACTACCCTTTCTAATCAACCCACCTCCAACTCTTCTCTTGCCACAAGCATCTTTTGCGCAATCCATCACTGATTCCCTAAATACATCCCATTCCTCCCCTACTCCCCTTACTTCCATTGCTCTCACCTTTTTCCATTCTGTACTCAGTCTCTCCTGGTACTTCCTCACACAAGTCTCCTTCCCAAGCTCACTTACTCTCAACACCCTCTTCACCCCAACATTCACTCTTCTTTTCTGAAAACCCATACAAATCTTCAACTTAGCCTCCACAAGATAATGATCAGACATCCCTCCAGTTGCACCTCTCTGCACATTAACATCCAAAAGTCTCTCTTTCGCTCTCTGGCCATCTCTTCTACTTACATACGTATACTTATGTATATCTCGCTTTTTAAACCAAGTATTCCCAATCACCAGTCCTTTTTCAGCACATAAATCTACAAGCTCTTCGCCATTTCCATTTACAACACTGAACACCCCATGTATATCAATTATTCCCTCAACTGCCACATTACTCACCTTTGCATTCAAATCACCCATCACTATAACCCGGTCTCGTGAATCGAAACCACTAACACACTCATTCAGCTGCTCCCCAAACACTTGCCTCTCATGATCTTTCTTCTCATGCCCAGATGCATATGCACCAATAATCACCCATCTCTCTCCATCAACTTTCAGTTTTACCCATATCAATCGAGAATTTACTTTCTTACATTCTATCACATACTCCCACAACTTCTGTTTCAGGAGTACTTCTACTCCTTCCCTTGCTCTTGTCCTCTCACTAACCCCTGACTTTACTCCCAAGACATTCCCAAACCACTCTTCCCCTTTGCCATTGAGCTTCATTTCACTCAGAGCCAAAACATCCAGGTTCCTTTCCTCAAACATACTACCTATATCTACTTTTTTCACATCTTGGTTCCATCTACAGACATTTAGACACCACAGTCTGAGCTTTCGAGGAGGATGAACACTCCCCGTGTGACTCCTTCTTCTGTTTCCCATTTTAGAAAGTTAAAATAATACAAGGAGCTGAGGGTTTCTGGCCCCCCGCTCCCGTCCCCTCTAGTCGCCTTCAACGACACGCGAGGAATGCGTGGGAAGTATTCTTTCACCCCTATCCCCAGGGATAATATATATATATATATATATATATATATATATATATATATATATATATATATATATATATATATATATATATATATATATATATATATATATATATATATATATATATATATATATATGTATATATATATATATATATATATATATATATATATATATATATATATATATATATATATATATATATATATATAAATATATATATATATATAAATATATATATATATCATTCTTTCTTTTATATATATATATATATATATATATATATATATATATATATATATATATATATATATATATATATTTTTTTTTTTTTTTTTTTTTTTTTTTTATACTTTGTCGCTGTCTCCCGCGTTTGCGAGGTAGCGCAAGGAAACAGACAAAAGAAATGGCCCAACCCACCCCCCATACACATGTATATACATACGTCCACACACGCAAAATATACATACCTACACAGCTTTCCATGGTTTACCCCAGACGCTTCACATGCCCTGATTCAATCCACTGACAGCACGTCAACCCCAGTATACCACATCGCTCCAATTCACTCTATTCCTTGCCCTCCTTTCACCCTCCTGCATGTTCAGGCCCCGATCACTCAAAATCTTTTTCACTCCATCTTTCCACCTCCAATTTGGTCTCCCTCTTCTCCTCGTTCCCTCCACCTCCGACACATATATCCTCTTGGTCAATCTTTCCTCACTCATTCTCTCCATGTGCCCAAACCATTTCAAAACACCCTCTTCTGCTCTCTCAACCACGCTCTTTTTATTTCCATCCATCTCTCTTACCCTTACGTTACTTACTCGATCAAACCACCTCACACCACACATTATCCTCAAACATCTCATTTCCAGCACATCCATCCTCCTGCGCACAACTCTATCCATAGCCCACGCCTCGCAACCATACAACATTGTTGGAACCACTATTCCTTCAAACATACTCATTTTTGCTTTCCGAGATAATGTTCTCGACTTCCACACATTCTTCAAGGCTCCCAGAATTTTCGCCCCCTCCCCCACCCTATGATCCACTTCCGCTTCTATGGTTCCATCCGCTGCCAGATCCACTCCCAGATATCTAAAACACTTCACTTCCTCTAGTTTTTCTCCATTCAAACTCACCTCCCAATTGACTTGACCCTCAACCCTAGTGTACCTAATAACCTTGCTCTTATTCACATTTACTCTTAACTTTCTTCTTTCACGCACTTTACCAAACTCAGTCACCAGCTTCTGCAGTTTCTCACATGAATCAGCCCCTAGCGCTGTATCATCAGCGAACAATAATTGACTCACTTCCCAAGCTCTCTCATCCCCAACAGACTTCATACTTGCCCCTCTTTCCAAAACTCTTGCATTCACCTCCCTAACAACCCCATCCATAAACAAATTAAACAACCATGGAGACATCACACACCCCTGCCGCAAACCCACATTCACTGAAAAGCCAATATCTTTCCTCTCTTCCTACACGTACACATGCCTTACATCCTCGATAAAAACTTTTCACTGCTTCTAACAACTTACCTCCCACAACATATATTCTTAAAATCTTCCACAGAGCATCTCTATCAACTCTATCACATGCCTTCTCCAGATCCATAAATGCTACATACAAATCCATTTGCTTTTCTAAGTATTTCTCACAAACATTCTTCAAAGCAAACACCTGATCCACACATCCTCTACCACTTCTGAAACCACATTGCTCTTCCCCAATCTGATGCTCTGTACATGCTTTCACCCTCTCAATCAATACCCTCCCATATGATTTACCAAGGAATACTCAACAAACTTATACCTCTGAAATTTGAGCACTCACTCTTATCCCCTTTGCCTTTGTACAATGGCGCTATGCACGCATTCCGCCAATCCTCAGGCTCCTCACCTTGAGTCATACATACATTAGATAACCTTACCAACCAGTCAATAATACAGTCATCCCCTTTTTTAATAAATTCCACTGCAATACCATCCAAACCTGCTTCCTTGCCGGCTTTCATCTTCCGCAAAGCTTTTACTACCTCTTCTCTGTTTACCAAATCATTTTCCCTAACCCTCTCACTTTGCACACCACCTCGACCAAAACACCCTATATCTGCCACTCTATCATCAAACACATTCAAGAAACCTTCAAAATACTCACTCCATCTCCTTCTCACATCACCACTACCTCTTATCACCTCCCCATTTGCGCCCTTCACTGAAGTTCCCATTTGCTCCCTTGTCTTACGCACTTTATTTACCTCCTTCCAAAACATCTTTTTATTCTCCCTAAAATTTAATGATATTCTCTCACCCCAACTCTCATTTGCACTCTTTTTTCACCCCTTGCACCTTTTCTTGACCTCCTGTCTCTTTCTTTTATACATCTCCCACTCAGTTGCATTTTTTACCTGCAAAAATCGTCCAAATGCCTCTCTCTTCTCATTCACTAATAATCTTACTTCTTCATCCCACCAATCACTACCCTTTCCAATAAATCCACCTCCCACTCTTCTCATGCCACAAGCATCTTTTGCGCAATCGATCACTGATTTCCTAAATACATCCCATTCCTCCCCCACTCCCCTTACTTCCATTGTTCTCACCTTTTTCCATTCTGTACTCAGTCTCTCCTGGTACTTCCTCACACAAGTCTCCTTCCCAAGCTCACTTACTCTCGCCACTCTCTTCACCCCAACATTCACTCTTCTTTTCTGAAAACCCATAAAAATCTTCACCTTAGCCTCCACAAGATAATGATCAGACATCCCTCCAGTTGCACCTCTCAGCACATTAACATCCAAAAGTCTCTCTTTCGCGCGCCTGTCAATTAACACGTAATCCAATAACGCTCTCTGGCCATCTCTTCTACTTAAACACGTATACTTATGTATATCTCGCTTTTTAAACCAGGTATTCCCAATCACCAGTCCTTTTTCAGCACATAAATCTACAAGATATATATTTTATATATATATTTATATATATATTTTTTTATGGTTTAGGTTTTGTTGGTTTTCCCTGGTAAATTATAGGGAAGGGGTATTATTGAGGGGTGAAGGCTTTACAAAATTCAGAGGGGGAAAGGCGTGTGGTTTCAGAAGTGGTAGGGTTTGTGTGGATCAGGTGTTTGCTTTGAAGAATGTATGGGGAAAAATATTAGAAAAACCCAAATGGTTTTAAAATTGTAGCATTATGGATCTGGAAAAGGCATTTGATAAAGTTGTGGGGGGGGGCCTTGGAAGTTTTTAAAGATATATGGTGTGGGGGGCCCAAGTTGTTAGAAGCAGGAAAATTTTTTATTGGGTTTAAGGCTTTGTACTGTAGGAAAGGGGAAAAGTGATTGGTTCTCAGTGAATGTGGGTTTTTGCGGCGGGGTGTTTTGATGTCTAAATGGTTGTTTAATTTGTTTATTTTTGGGGTTTTGTTACGGAGGTGAATGCAAAAGGGTTTTGGAAAAAGGGGGCAGTACCGTCTGTTCTGGATAAAGAGAGCTTGGGAAAGGGGAGTCAGTTGTTTTTCCCTGATGATACAGCGGGTGGCTGTTTCCCATGAAAGAAATTGCAGAAGCTGGTGACGGGTTTTGGTAAAGTGTGTAAAAGAAAAAATTTAAAAGTATATGTAATGAGGGGAAAGGGTTATTAGGGTACAGTGGGGTTGAGGGTCAAGTAAATTTGGGGGAGGAAGTTTGTTTGGGAAAAAAAAACCTGGGGAATAAGTGTTTTAGAAAAAAAAATTCGGGGAGTGGATCTGGCAGCGGGGTGGAACCTGGAAAAAAGGAAAATCCCAAACATAGGGGGGGGGAGGGGGCGAAAATTCTGGGAGCCTTTAAGAATTTTTTGGAAGTTTGAGAAAAATTTTCTCGGAAAGCAAAAATGGGGATGTTTGAAGGAAAAGTTTGGGTTCCCAACCCAATTTTTGGGGGTTTCGAGGGGTGGGTATGGCAGGTTTTGGCGCAAAGGGGGGTGGATTTCTGGAAATGAGATGTTTTTGGGGGAAATTTTGTGGTGTGAAAGGGGTTTTATCGAGTAAGTAATGTAGGGTAAGAAAAATGTGTGGAAATAAAAAAAGTTTTTTGGGAAGAAAAAGGGGGAAGGGGGAAAAAGGAAAGATTGACCAAGGGAAAATATGTGTCCGAGGTGGGTGGAACCCAGGGAATTTGGGGGAACCCAAAAAGGAAGGGTTTGGGGGGATGGAAATGAAAAAAAATTTTTAAATGAACGGGGGCCCGAAATGAGGAGGGGGAAAGGCTGCAAAAATAAGTGAATTTGGGAAAGAAGTGGTATACCGGGGGGCGTTTCTGTCAATTTATTGAACCCGGGGATTGAAGCGTCTGGGGTAAAACCCCGGAAAGTTTTTTGTGGGCCCGAAAGTGGAAAGGGGGCCGTGCCTTTCGGGGCATTATTCTGAAAAGCTAAAGGGCTGATGTGAAAAAAAAGGGGGGCCCTTTTTTATCTTTTCCTAGCGCAACCCCCCACAATTTAGGGGGGGGGGGGAGGGGGGTTTTTAGCCATGTGTGGCGGGGGTGCGAAAGGGGAAAAAAATAAAGGGAGACAGTAAAGAAATTAAAGTACATGTTATTTTAAGTTATGGGCTGTGTGTGTATATAAATGTGTATATTTAGTGTAAAGGTAGTATTTTGCGTTGTGGAATTTTAGGATATACAGGGGTATTGGGGGGGTTTTTGGGCCATTTTTCCTTTCTGTTTCCTTGCGAAAAACCTCTTTAAGGGGGGGAGACCCCGGGAAAAAGCAAAATAAAAAAAAAAGTAAAATAAAAATTTTAATTATATATTATATGTTTTAAAAGTTTTTTTTTTTGAAAAAAAAAAAAAAAAAAAAAAAAAAGTAGGAAGAAAAATAGCCAGAGGCTTATTGGATTAGTGTTAATTGACGGGCGCGCGAAAAAGAGATTTTGGATTTTAAATTTGTCCCTGAGAGGTGCAACTGGGGGGATGTCTGATCTTTATTTTTTGGAAGGCAAAGGGAAAAATTTGTATGGGTTTCCAAAAAAAAGAGTCAAGTTGGGGTAAAGAGGTGAAAAAGAAAAAATGAGTTTGGGGGGGGAAAATTTGTTTGGGGGAAGTACCGGGAGAGATGAGTAAAGAAGGGAAAAAGGTGAAAACCCAAGGGAAGAAGGGGGTTTGGGGGAGGAAGGGGAAATGTATTTAGGGAATCATGATGGATTGCGCAAAGATTTTTTGGGGCCCAAGAGAAGAGTGGGGGGGGGTTTAAATTAAAAAGGTGGTGAGGGGTGGGATAAAGAAGAAAAATTTTAGTAAAAGGGAGAAGGAGAGTCTTTTGGGAGGGATTTTTTGCGGGGAAAAAACAATTAGTGGAAGATGTATAAAAGAAAGGGGACGGGATTAAAGAGAAAGGTCAAAAAGGTGAAAAAGAGGGAAAATTGATTTTTGGGGGTGAGGAGTATCTTAAATTTTTAGGAAAAAAAAAAAAGATGTTAAAAAGTGGGGAAATAAAGTGCGAAAGAAAGGGGGAGCAAAGGGGAAACCTTCCCGTGGAAGAGCGAAGGGGGGAGGGGAAAACCGTATGGTGATGTGAGAAAAGGGGGGGAGTAGTATTTTAAAGGGTTTTTATTAAATGTGTTTGTTGAAAAGTGGCGGGATTTTGGGGTTTTTTTTGGTAGAGGTGGTGTGCAAAGTGAGGGGTTAGGGAAAACGATTTGGTAAACAAAAAAAGGTAGGGGAAAAGCTTTGGGAGAAAAAAGGGGGGGGAAAACCGGGAAGGGAGCAGGGTTTGATGGTATTGCAGTGGGAATTTTTTATAAAAACGGGTGAAATGCATTTTGTTTGGTTTGGGAAAGGTTTTTTTAAATGAAATTTTGACCCTGGGGGGTTTCCTGAGGATTGGTGGAAACCCGGGGTAGTGCCATTTTCAAAGGCAAAGGGGGTAAGAGTAAATTTCTCAAATTACCGAGGGAAAAGTTTTTTTTAGTATTCCCCGGTAAAAATTTTATGGGGGGGTATTGAAAGAGAGGGTGAAGGCATGTACAGAGCATCAGATTTGGGGGAAAAGCCGTGGGGGTTTCGAAGTGGTAAGGTGTGGGATCAGGGGTTTTCTTTTTAAATGTATGGAGAAAAACTTAGAAAAAAAAAAAAAAATTTGTATGTAGCCCTTTTTGGATTGGAGAAAACAAAGTATGGTGATAAAGGGGCCTTTTGGAAGGTTTTTAAGAATATATGGTGTTTGGGGGGCAAGTTTTTAGAAAACAGTGAAAGGGTTTTTTCAATGTAAGGCATGTTTTACGTGTAGGAAAAAGAGGAAAAAATGATTGGGTCTCAGTGAATGAAAAGGTTTTCGGGAGGGGGTTTTGATGTCTCCATGGGTTTTTTATTTGTTTATGGGTGGGGGTTTTTAGGGGGGGTGAATCAAAGTTTTTTTGGGGGGGGGGGGGGGCAAGTATTTAAGTTTTTTTTTGGGGGTGAGAGAGCTTGGGAAATGAGTAAAGGGTTTTTGTTTCCCGATGATGCAGCCCATGAAGGCTGATTAGTGAGAAAAACCCGCAAAACCCGGTGGGGCGAGTATGGTAAAATGTGTGAAAAAAGGGAAAATTAAGAAAATAATGTGAAAAAAGAGCAAGGTAATTAGGTAAAAGTAGGGGGGAGGGTCAAGTTTAAATTTGGGAGGGAATTTTTAATGGAGAAAAAAGGGGGGAAGTAAAGTTTTTAGATATTTGGGGGTGGGTCTGGCAGGGATGGAAACCCTGGAAGGGGAAATGAATCATGGGTGGGGGGGGGGGCGAAAATCCTGGGAGCCTTGAAAAAAAAAGTGGAAATCGAAACATTTTCTCGGAAAGCAAAAAGGGGGAGTTTGAAGGAATAGTGGTTCCAAAAAAGTTGTAGGTTGCGAGGCGTGGGTTTTGGATAGAGTTCTGCGCAGGGGGATGGAAATTTTCTGGAAAAGAATTTTTTTTGAGGGCAAGTGTGGGGGTGGGTGGTTTGATGGGGTAAGAAAAGTAAAGGGGGGAAAAAGAGATGTGTGGAAAAAAAAGGTTGGGTTTGGGGAGCCAGAAGAGGGGGGTTTTTAAAATTTTTTTTTTTTTTTTTTTTGGCACATGGAGAGGGTTTAGTGAGGAAAAATTGCCAAAGGAAAAATAAGTCGGAGGTGGGGGGGAACAGGAGAAGTGCGAGACCAAAATGGGGGTGGGAAGGGTGGAGTGAAAAAAAATTTTGTGTGATCGGGGCCGGGAAAATGCAAGGGGGGTGGAAAAAGGGGGGCCAAAAGGGAAAAAAGGAATTTGGTTTGATGGGTATACGGGGTTGGGCGGTGAAAACCCTTTGGGGAAAACAGGGGATGTAGGCTGGGTAAAAAAGGAAAGTGGGAGGTAGGATATTTGCGTGTGTGGAGTTTTTTTATACAGTGAAAGGGGGTGGGTTGAACCATTTCTTTCGTTGTTTCCCTTTCGCTTTCCTCGCAAACGGGGAGGCAGCGAAAAAAGCAAAAAAAAAGAAAAAAAAAAAAGTGTATAATAATAAATTTTAAATATATATATAAAAATATATATATAATAAAAAATTTATATAAAATTAAAAAATAATTTTATTTATATATATATATATAAAAAAAAATTTTAAAATTTATTATATATTAAATATATAAATAAATATAAATTTATTTTAAAAAATTATTATATATTTATAAATAAATATATAGATATATATTTTATATATTTCATTTATTTTGCTTTGTCGCTGTCTCCCGCGTTTCCGAGGTAGCGCAAGGAAACGGACGAAAGAAATGGCGCAACCCACCCCCATACACAATGTATATACATACACGTCCACACACGCAAATATACATACCTATACATCTCAATGTACACATATATATACACACGCAGACATATACATATATACCCATGCACACAATTCACACTGTCTGTCTTTATTCACTCCCATCGCCAACTCGCCACACATGGAATACCGTCCCCCTACACCCTCATGTGTGCGAGGAAGCACTAGGAAAAGACAAAAAAGGCCCCATTCGTTCACACTTAGTCTCTAGCTGTCATGCAATAATGCCCGAAACCACAGCTCCATTTCCACATCCAGGCCCCACACAACTTTCCATGGTTGACCCCAGACGCTTCACATGCCCTGATTCAATCCACTGACAGCACGTCAACCCCGGTATACCACATCGATCCAATTCACTCTATTCCTTGCCCTCCTTTCACCCTCCTGCATGTTCAGGCCCCGATCACACAAAATCATTTTCACTCCATCTTTCCACCTCCAATTTGGTCTCCCACTTCTCCTCGTTCCCTCCACCTCCGACACATATATCCTCTTAGTCAATATTTCCTCACTCATTCTCTCCATGTGCCCAAACCATTTCAAACCACCCTCTTCTGCTCTCTCAACCACGCTCTCTTTATTTCCACACATCTCTCTTACCCTTACATTACTTACTCGATCAAACCATCTCACACCACATATTGTCCTCAAACATCTCATTTCCAGCACATCCACCCTCCTGCGCACAACTCTATCCATAGCCCACGCCTCGCAACCATACAACATTGTTGGAACCACTATTCCTTCAAACATACCCATTTTTGCTTTTCGAGATAATGTTATCGACTTCCACACATTCTTCAAGGCTCCCAGAATTTTCGCCCCCTCCCCCACACTATGATTCACTTCCGCTTCCATGGTTCCATCCGCTGCCGGATCAACTCCCAGATATCTAAAACACTTTACTTCCTACAGTTTTTCTCCATTCATACTTACCTCCCAATTGACCTGACCCTCAACCCTACTATACCTAATAACCTTGCTCTTTATCACATTTACTCATAACTTTCTTCTTTCACACACTTTACCAAGTTCAGTCACCAGCTTCTGCAGTTTCTCACATGAATCAGCCACCAGCGCTGTATCATCAGCGAACAACAACTGACTCACTTCCCAAGCTCTCTCATCCCCAACAGACTTCTTACTTGCCCCTCTTTCCAAAACTCTTGCATTCACCTCCCTAACAACCCCATCCATAAACAAATTAAACAACCATAGAGACATCACACACCACTGCCGCAAACCTACATTCACTGAGAACCAATAACTTTATACTCTTCCTACACGTACACATGCCTTACATCCTCGATAAAAACTTTTCACTGCTTCTAACAACTTGCCTCCCACACCATATATTCTTAATACCTTCCACAGAGCATCTCTATCAACTCTATCATATGCCTTCTCCAGATCCATAAATGCTACATACAAATCCATTTCCTTTTCTAAGTATTTCTCACACACATTCTTCAAAGCAAACACCTGATCCACACATCCTCTACCACTTCTGAAACCACACTGCTCTTCCCCAATCTGATGCTCTGTACATGCCTTCACCCTCTCAATCAATACCCTCCCATATAATTTACCAGGAATACTCAACAAACTTATACCTCTGTAATTTGAGCACTCACTTTTGTCCCCTTTACCTTTGTACAATGGCACTATGCACGCATTCCGCCAATCCTCAGGCACCTCACTATGAGTCATACATACATTGAATAACCTTACCAACCATTCAACAATACAGTCATCCCCCTTTTTAATAAACTCCACTGCAATACCATCCAAACCTGCTGGCTTGCCGGCTTTCATCTTCCGCAAAGATTTTACTACCTCTTCTCTGTTTACCAAATCATTTTCCCTAACCCTCTCACTTTGCACACCACCTCGACCAAAACACCCTATATCTGCCACTCTATCATCAAACACATTCAACAAACCTTCAAAATACTCACTCCATCTCCTTCTCACATCACCACTACTTGTTATCACCTCCCCATTTGCGCCCTTCACTGAAGTTCCCATTTGCTCCCTTGTCTTACGCACTTTATTTACCTCCTTCCAGAACATCTTTTTATTCTCCCTAAAATTTAATGATACCCTCTCACCCCAACTCTCATTTGCCCTCTTTTTTACCTCTTGCATCTTCTCTTGACCTCCTGTCTCTTTCTTTTATACATCTCCCACTTAAATGCATTTTTTCCCTGCAAAAATCGTCCAAATGCCTCTCTCTTCTCTTTCACTAATAATCTTACCTCTTCATACCACCAATCACTACCCTTTCTAATCAACCCACCTCCCACTCTTCTCATGCCACAAGCATCTTTTGCGCAATCCATCACTGATTCCCTTAATACATCCCATTCCACCCCCACTCCCCTTACTTCCATTGCTCTCACATTTTTCCATTCTGTACTCAGTCTCTCCTGGTACTTCCTCACACAAGTCTCCTTCCCAAGCTCACTTACTCTCACCACCCTCTTCACCCCAACATTCACTCTTCTTTTCTGAAAACCCATACAAATCTTCAACTTAGCCTCCACAAGATAATGATCAGACATCCCTCCAGTTGCACCTCTCTGCACATTAACATCCAAAAGTCTCTCTTTCGCGCGCCTGTCAATTAACACGCAATCCAATAACGCTCTCTGGCCATCTCCTCTACTTACATACGTATACTTATGTATATCTCGCTTTTTAAACCAGGTATTCCCAATCACCAGTCCTTTTTCAGGACATAAATCTACAAGCTCTTCGCCATTTCCATTTACAACACTGAACACCCCATGTATATCAATTATTCCCTCAACTGCCACATTACTCACCTTTGCATTCAAATCACCCATCACTATAACCCGGTCTCGTGAATCGAAACCACTAACACACTCATTCAGCTGCTCCCCAAACACTTGCCTCTCATGATCTTTCTTCTCATGCCCAGGTGCATATGCACCAATAATCACACATCTCTCTCCATCAACTTTCAGTTTTACGCATATCAATCGAGAATTTACTTTCTTACATTCTATCACATACTCCCACAACTTCTGTTTCAGGAGTACTTCTACTCCTTCCCTTGCTCTTGTCCTCTCACTAACCCCTGACTTTACTCCCAAGACATTCCCAAACCACTCTTCCCCTTTACCCTTGAGCTTCGTTTCACTCAGAGCCAAAACATCCAGGTTCCTTTCCTCAAACATACTGCCTATATCTACTTTTTTCACATCTTGGTTACATCCACAGACATTTAGACACCACAGTCTGAGCTTTCGAGGAGGATGAACACTCCCCGTGTGACTCCTTCTTCTGTTTCCCATTTTAGAAAGTTAAAATAATACAAGGAGCTGAGGGTTTCTGGCCCCCCGCTCCCGTCCCCTCTAGTCGCCTTCAACGACACGCGAGGAATGCGTGGGAAGTATTCTTTCACCCCTATCCCCAGGGATAATATATATATATATATATATATATATATATATATATATATATATATATATATATATATATATATATATATATATATATATATATATATATATATATATATATATATATATATATGTATATATATATATATATATATATATATATATATATATATATATATATATATATATATATATATATATATATATAAATATATATATATATATAAATATATATATATATCATTCTTTCTTTTATATATATATATATATATATATATATATATATATATATATATATATATATATATATATATATATATTTTTTTTTTTTTTTTTTTTTTTTTTTTATACTTTGTCGCTGTCTCCCGCGTTTGCGAGGTAGCGCAAGGAAACAGACAAAAGAAATGGCCCAACCCACCCCCATACACATGTATATACATACGTCCACACACGCAAAATATACATACCTACACAGCTTTCCATGGTTTACCCCAGACGCTTCACATGCCCTGATTCAATCCACTGACAGCACGTCAACCCCAGTATACCACATCGCTCCAATTCACTCTATTCCTTGCCCTCCTTTCACCCTCCTGCATGTTCAGGCCCCGATCACTCAAAATCTTTTTCACTCCATCTTTCCACCTCCAATTTGGTCTCCCTCTTCTCCTCGTTCCCTCCACCTCCGACACATATATCCTCTTGGTCAATCTTTCCTCACTCATTCTCTCCATGTGCCCAAACCATTTCAAAACACCCTCTTCTGCTCTCTCAACCACGCTCTTTTTATTTCCATCCATCTCTCTTACCCTTACGTTACTTACTCGATCAAACCACCTCACACCACACATTATCCTCAAACATCTCATTTCCAGCACATCCATCCTCCTGCGCACAACTCTATCCATAGCCCACGCCTCGCAACCATACAACATTGTTGGAACCACTATTCCTTCAAACATACTCATTTTTGCTTTCCGAGATAATGTTCTCGACTTCCACACATTCTTCAAGGCTCCCAGAATTTTCGCCCCCTCCCCCACCCTATGATCCACTTCCGCTTCTATGGTTCCATCCGCTGCCAGATCCACTCCCAGATATCTAAAACACTTCACTTCCTCTAGTTTTTCTCCATTCAAACTCACCTCCCAATTGACTTGACCCTCAACCCTAGTGTACCTAATAACCTTGCTCTTATTCACATTTACTCTTAACTTTCTTCTTTCACGCACTTTACCAAACTCAGTCACCAGCTTCTGCAGTTTCTCACATGAATCAGCCCCTAGCGCTGTATCATCAGCGAACAATAATTGACTCACTTCCCAAGCTCTCTCATCCCCAACAGACTTCATACTTGCCCCTCTTTCCAAAACTCTTGCATTCACCTCCCTAACAACCCCATCCATAAACAAATTAAACAATCATGGAGACATCACACACCCCTGCCGCAAACCCACATTCACTAAAAGCCAATATCTTTCCTCTCTTCCTACACGTACACATGCCTTACATCCTCGATAAAAACTTTTCACTGCTTCTAACAACTTACCTCCCACAACATATATTCTTAAAATCTTCCACAGAGCATCTCTATCAACTCTATCACATGCCTTCTCCAGATCCATAAATGCTACATACAAATCCATTTGCTTTTCTAAGTATTTCTCACAAACATTCTTCAAAGCAAACACCTGATCCACACATCCTCTACCACTTCTGAAACCACATTGCTCTTCCCCAATCTGATGCTCTGTACATGCTTTCACCCTCTCAATCAATACCCTCCCATATGATTTACCAAGAATACTCAACAAACTTATACCTCTGAAATTTGAGCACTCACTCTTATCCCCTTTGCCTTTGTACAATGGCGCTATGCACGCATTCCGCCAATCCTCAGGCTCCTCACCTTGAGTCATACATACATTAGATAACCTTACCAACCAGTCAATAATACAGTCATCCCCTTTTTTAATAAATTCCACTGCAATACCATCCAAACCTGCTTCCTTGCCGGCTTTCATCTTCCGCAAAGCTTTTACTACCTCTTCTCTGTTTACCAAATCATTTTCCCTAACCCTCTCACTTTGCACACCACCTCGACCAAAACACCCTATATCTGCCACTCTATCATCAAACACATTCAAGAAACCTTCAAAATACTCACTCCATCTCCTTCTCACATCACCACTACCTCTTATCACCTCCCCATTTGCGCCCTTCACTGAAGTTCCCATTTGCTCCCTTGTCTTACGCACTTTATTTACCTCCTTCCAAAACATCTTTTTATTCTCCCTAAAATTTAATGATATTCTCTCACCCCAACTCTCATTTGCACTCTTTTTCACCCCTTGCACCTTTTTCTTGACCTCCTGTCTCTTTCTTTTATACATCTCCCACTCAGTTGCATTTTTTACCTGCAAAAATCGTCCAAATGCCTCTCTCTTCTCATTCACTAATAATCTTACTTCTTCATCCCACCAATCACTACCCTTTCCAATAAATCCACCTCCCACTCTTCTCATGCCACAAGCATCTTTTGCGCAATCGATCACTGATTTCCTAAATACATCCCATTCCTCCCCCACTCCCCTTACTTCCATTGTTCTCACCTTTTTCCATTCTGTACTCAGTCTCTCCTGGTACTTCCTCACACAAGTCTCCTTCCCAAGCTCACTTACTCTCGCCACTCTCTTCACCCCAACATTCACTCTTCTTTTCTGAAAACCCATAAAAATCTTCACCTTAGCCTCCACAAGATAATGATCAGACATCCCTCCAGTTGCACCTCTCAGCACATTAACATCCAAAAGTCTCTCTTTCGCGCGCCTGTCAATTAACACGTAATCCAATAACGCTCTCTGGCCATCTCTTCTACTTAAACACGTATACTTATGTATATCTCGCTTTTTAAACCAGGTATTCCCAATCACCAGTCCTTTTTCAGCACATAAATCTACAAGCTCTTCACCATTTACATTTACTACACTGAACACCCCATGTATACCAATAATTCCCTCAACTGCCACATTACTCAGCTTTGCATTCAAATCATCCATCACTATAACCCGATCTCGTGCATCAAAACCACTAACACACTCATTCAGCTGCTCCCAAAACACCTGCCTCTCATGATCTTTCTTCTCATACACAGGTGCATATGCACCAATATCACCCATCTCTCTCCATCAACTTTCATTT
This sequence comes from Panulirus ornatus, assembly GCF_036320965.1. NCBI lineage: Eukaryota > Metazoa > Arthropoda > Malacostraca > Decapoda > Palinuridae > Panulirus > Panulirus ornatus. The sequence continues at coordinate 40,775,707 of NC_092237.1, forward strand.
TACCCATATTAATCGAGAATTTACTTTCTTACATTCTATCACATACTCCCACAACTCCTGTTTCTGGAGTATTGCTACTCCTTCCCTTGCTCTTGTCCTCTCACTAACCCCTGACTTTACTCCCACGACATTCCCAAACCACTCTTCACCTTTACCCTTGAGCTTCGTTTCACTCAGAGCCAAAACATCCAGGTTCCTTTCCTCAAACATACTACCTATCTCTCCTTTTTTCACATCTTGGTTACATCCACACACATTTAGACACCCCAGTCTGAACCTTCGAGGAGGATGAGCACTCCCCGCGTGACTCCTTCTTCTGTTTCCCATTTTAGAACGTTAAAAAAATACAAGGAGGGGAGGATTTCTGGCCCCCCGCTCCCGTCCCCTCTAGTCGCCTTCTACGACATATATATATATATATATATATATATATATATATATATATATATATATATATATATATATATATATATATATATGAGGTATAGGTTTGTTGAGTATTCCTGGTAAATTATATGGAAGGGTATTGATTGAGAGGGTGAAGGCTTCTACAAAACTTCAGACTGGGGAAGAGCAGTGTGGTTTCAGAAGTGGTAGAGGATGTGTGGATCAGGTGTTTGCTTTGAAGAATGTATGTGAGAAATACTTAGAGCAACAAATGGATTTCAATGTAGCACTTATGGATCTGGAGAAGGCATTTGATAGAGTTGATAGAGATGCTCTGTGGAAGATTTTAAGAATATATGGTGTGGGAGGCAAGTTGTTAGAAGCAGAGAAAAGTTTTTATTGAGGATCTAAGGCATTTGTACGTGTAGGAAGAGAGGAAAGTGATTGGTTCTCAGTGAATGTAGGTTTGCGGCAGGTGTGTGTGATGTCTCAATGGTTGTTTAATTTGTTTATGTATGGCGTTGTTACGGAGGTGAATGCAAGAGTTTTGGAAAGAGGGGCAAGTATTCAGTCTGTTCTGGATGAGAGAGCTTGGGAAGTGAGTCAGTTGTTGTTCGCTGATGATACAGCGCTGGTGGCTGATTCATGTAAGAAACTGCAGAAGCTGGTGACTGAGTTTGGTAAAGTGTGTGAAAGAAGAAAGTTAAGAGTATATGTGAATGAGAGCAAGGTTATTAGGTACAGTAGGGTTGAGGGTCAAGTCAATTGGGAGGTAAGTTTGATTGGAGAAAACCTGGAGGAAGTAAAGTGTTTTAGATATCTGGGAGTGGATCTGGCAGCGGATGGAACCATGAAAAGCGGAAGTCAATCATAGGGTGGGGGAGGGGGCGAAAATTCTGAGAGCCTTGAAGAATGTTTGGAAGTCGAGAACATTATCTCGGAAAGCAAAAATGGGTATGTTTGAAGGAATAGTGGTTCCAACAATGTTGTGTGGTTGCGAGGCGTGGGCTATGGATAGAGTTGTGCGCAGGAGGGTGGATGTGCTGGAAATGAGATGTTTGAGGACAATATGTGGTGTGAGGTGGTTTGATCGAGTAAGTAATGTAAGGGTAAGAAAGATGTGTGGAAATAAAAAGAGTGTGGTTGAGAAAGCAGAAGAGTGAGGAAAGATTGACCAAGAGGATATATGTGTCAGAGGTGGATGGAACGAGGAGAAGTGGGAGACCAAATTGTAGGTGGAAAGATGGAGTGAAAAAGATTTTGAGTGATCGGGGCCTGAACATGCAGGAGGGTGAAAGGCGTGCAAGGAATAGAGTGAATTGGAACGATGTGGTATACCGGGATCGACGTGCTGTCAATTGATTGAACCAGGGCATGTGAAGCGTCTGGGGTAAACCATGGAAAGTTGTGTGGGGCCTGAATGTGGAAAGGGAGCTGTGCCTTCGGTGCATTATTACATGACAGCTAAAGACTGAGTGTGAACGAATGGGGCCTTTCTTATCTTTTCCTAGCGCTACCTCGCACACATGAGGGGGGAGGGGGTTGTTATGCCATGTGTGGCGAGGTGGCGATGGGAACAAATAATGGCAGACAGTATGAAGTATGTACACGTGTATATATGTATATGTCTGTGTGTGTATATAAATGTGTATATTGAGATGTATAGGTATGTATATTTGCGTGTGTGGACGTGTACGTATATACATGTGTATGTGGGCGGGTTGGGCCATTATTCCGTCTGTTTCCTTGCGCTACCTCATTAACGCGGGAGACACCGACAAAGCAAAATAAATAAATAAATAAATATATATATATATATATATATATATATATATATATATATATATATGTATATATATATATATATATATATATATATATATATGTATATACATATATATATATATATATATATATATATATATATATATATATATATATATATATATATATATATATCTATATATATATATATAAGTATACGTATGTAAGTAGGAGAGATAGCCAGAGTGCGTTATTGGATTACGTGTTAATTGACAGACGCGCGAAAAAGAGACTTTTGGATGTTAATGTGCTGAGAGGTGCAACTGGAGGGATGTCTGATCATTATCTTGTGGAGGCTAAGGTGAAGATTTGTATGGGTTTCCAGAAAAGAAGAGTCAATGTTGGGGTGAAGAGGTGATGAGAGTATATGAGCTTGGGAAGGAGACTTGTGTGAGGAAGTACCAGGAGAGACTGAGTACAGAATGGAAAAAGGTGAGAACAATGGAAGTAAGGGGAGTGGGGGAGGAATGGGATGTATTTAGGGAATCAGTGATGGATTGCGCAAAAGATGCTTGTGGCAAGAGAAGAGTGGGAGGTGGGTTGATTAGAAAGGGTGGTGAGTGGTGGGATGAAGAAGTAAGATTATTAGTGAAAGAGAAGAGAGAGTCATTTGGACGATTTTTGCAGGGAAAAAATGCAATTGAGTGGAAGATGTATAAAAGAAAGTGACAGGAGGTCAAGAGAAAGGTGCAAGAGGTGAAAAAGAGGGCAAATGAGAGTTGGGGTGAGAGAGTATCATTAAATTTTAGGGAGAATAAAAAGATGTTCTGGAAGGAGGTAAATAAAGTGCGTAAGACAAGGGAGCAAATGGGAACTTCAGTGAAGAGCGCAAATGGGGAGGTGATAACATGTAGTGGTGATGTGAGAAGGAGGTGGAGTGAGTATTTTGAAGGTTTATTGAATGTGTTTGATGATAGAGTGGCAGATATAGGGTGTTTTGGTAGAGGTGGTGTGCAAAGTGAGAGGGTTAGGGAAAACGATTTGGTAAACAGAGAAGAGGTAGTAAAAGCTTTGCGGAAGATGAAAGCCGGCAAGGCAGCAGGTTTGGATGGTATTGCAGTGGAATTTATTAAAAAAGCGGGTGACTGCATTATTGACTGGTTGGTAAGGTTATTTAATGTATGTATGACTCATGGTGAGGTGCCTGAGGATTGGTGGAATACGTGCATAGTGCCATTGTACAAAGGCAAAGGGGATAAGAGTGAGTGCTCAAATTACAGAGGTATAAGTTTGTTGAGTATTCCTGGTAAATTATATGGAAGGGTATTGATTGAGAGGGTGAAGGCATGTACAGAGCATCAGATTGGGGAAGAGCAGTGTGGTTTCAGAAGTGGTAGAGGATGTGTGGATCAGGTGTTTGCTTTGAAGAATGTATGTGAGAAATACTTAGAAAAGCAAATGGATTTGTATGTAGCATTTATGGATCTGGAGAAGGCATATGATAGAGTTGATAGAGATGCTCTGTGGAAGGTATTAAGAATATATGGTGTGGGAGGCAAGTTGTTAGAAGCAGTGAAAAGTTTTTATCGAGGATGTAAGGCATGTGTACGTGTAGGAAGAGAGGAAAGTGATTGGATCTCAGTGAATGTAGGTTTGCGGCAGGTGTGTGTGATGTCTCCATGGTTGTTTAATTTGTTTATGGATGGGGTTGTTAGGGAGGTGAATGCAAGAGTTTTGGAAAGAGGGGCAAGTATGAAGTCTGTTGGGGATGAGAGAGCTTGGGAAGTGAGTCAGTTGTTGTTCGCTGATGATGCAGCGATGATGGCTGATTCATGTGAGAAACTGCAGAAGCTGGTGACTGAGTTTGGTAAAGTGTGTGAAAGAAGAAAGTTAAGAGTAAATGTGAATAAGAGCAAGGTAATTAGGTATAGTAGGGTTGAGGGTCAAGTCAATTGGGAGGTAAGTTTGAATGGAGAAAAACTGGAGGAAGTAAAGTGTTTTAGATATCTGGGAGTGGATCTGGCAGCGGATGGAACCATGGAAGCGGAAGTGAATCATAGGGTGGGGGAGGGGGCGAAAATCCTGGGAGCCTTGAAAAATGTGTGGAAGTCGAGAACATTATCTCGGAAAGCAAAAATGGGTATGTTTGAAGGCAATAGTGGTTCCAACAATGTTGTATGGTTGCGAGGCGTGGGCTATGGATAGAGTTCTGCGCAGGAGGATGGATGTGCTGGAAATGAGATGTTTGAGGACAATGTGTGGTGTGAGGTGGTTTGATCGAGTAAGTAACGTAAGGGTAAGAGAGATGTGTGGAAATAAAAAGAGCGTGGTTGAGAGAGCAGAAGAGGGTGTTTTGAAATGGTTTGGGCACATGGAGAGAATGAGTGAGGAAAGATTGACCAAGAGGATAAATATGTCGGAGGTGGAGGGAACGAGGAGAAGTGCGAGACCAAACTGGAGGTGGAAGGATGGAGTGAAAAAGATTTTGTGTGATCGGGGCCTGAACATGCAGGAGGGTGAAAGGCAGGCAAGGAATAGAGTGAATTGGATCGATGTGGTATACCGGGGTTGACGTGCTGTCAGTGGATTGAATCAGGGCATGTGAAGCGTCTGGGGTAAACCATGGAAAGCTGTGTAGGTATGTATATTTGCGTGTGTGGACGTATGTATATACATGTGTATGGGGGTGGGTTGAGCCATTTCTTTCGTCTGTTTCCTTACGCTACCTCGCAAACGCGGGAGGCAGCGACAAAGCAAAAAAAAGAAAAAAAAAATGTGTATATATATATATATATATATATATATATATATATATATATATATATATATATATATATATATATATATATATATATATATATATATATATATATATATATATATATATATATATATATATATATATATATATATATATATATATATATATATATATATATATATATATATATATATATATATATATATATATATATATATATATATATATATATATATATATATTTATATATATATATTTCTTTTTCTTTCTTTCGTACTATTCGCCATCTTCCGCGTTAGCGAGGTAGCGTTAAGAACAGAAGACTGAGCGTTTGAGGGAATATCCTCACCTGACCCCTTCTCAATTCCTTTTTTGGGAAAATTGAAAAAAACGAGAGGGGAGGATTTCCAGCCACCCACTCCCTCCCCTTTTAGTTGCCTTCTGCGACACCCATGGAATACGTGGGAAGTATTCTTTCTCCCCTATCCCCAGGAATAATATATATATATATATATATATATATATATATATATATATATATATATATATATATATATATATATATATATATATATATATATTTTTTTTTTTTTTATTTTATTCTCCCGCGTTTGCGAGGTAGCAATAGATATATATATATATATATATATATATATATATATATATATATATATCCCTGGGGATAGGGGATTAAGAATACTTCCCACGTATTCCCTGCGTGTCGTAGAAGGCGACTAAAAGGGGAGGGAGCGGGGGGCTGGAAATCCTCCACTCTCGGTTTTTTTTTTTTTTTTTCAATTTTCCAAAAGAAGGAACAGATAATTGGGCCAGGTGAGGGTATTCCCTCAAAGGCCCAGTCCTCTGTTCTTAACGCTACCTCGCTAATGCGGGAAATGGCGAATAGTTTGAAAGAAAAGAAAAAAAGAATATATATATATATATATATATATATATATATATATATATATATATATATATATATATATATATATATATATATATATATTACAGATTTATCATATTTATTTTGCTTTCTCGCTGTCTCCTGCGTTAGCGAGGTAGCGCAAGGAAACAGACGAAAGAATGTCCCAACCCACCCACATACACATGTACATACATACACGTCAACACACGCAAATATACATAACTATACATCTCAATGTACACATATATACACACACACACAGACATATACATATATACACATGTACATAATTCATACTGTCTGCCTTTATCTATTCCCATCGCCACCTCGCCACACATGGAATAACATCCTCCTCCCCACTTATGTGTGAACGTAGCGTTAGGAAAAGACAACAAAGGCCCGATTCCTTCACACGCAGTCTCTAGATGTCATGTAGTTATGCACCGAAACCACAGCTACCTTTCCACATCCAGGCCCCACAAAGCTTTCCATGGTTTGCCCCAGACGCTTCATATGCCATGGTTCAATCCATTGACAGCATGTCGACCCTGGTATACCACATCGTTCCAATTCACTCTATTCCTTGCCCTCCTTTCACCCTCCTGCATGTTCAGGCCCCGATCGCTCAAAATCTTTTTCACTCCATCTTTCCACCTCCAATTTGGTCTCCCACTTCTCGTTCCCTCCACCTCTGACACATATATCCTCTTGGTCAATCTTTCCTCACTCATTCTCTCCATGTGACCAAACCATTTCAAAACACCCTTTTCTGCTCTCTTTACCACAATCTATTTATTTCCACACATCTCACTCACCCTTGCATTAATTACTCGATCAAACAACCTCGCACCACATATTGTCCTCAAACATCTCATTTCCAGCACATCCACCCTCCTGCGCACAACTCTATCCATAGCCTACGCCTCGCAACCATACGACATTGTTGGAACCACTATTCCTCCAAACATACTCATTTTTGCTTTCCAAGATAATGTTCTCGACTTCCAAACATTCTTAAGGCTCCCAGAATTTTCGCCCCTCCCCCACCCTATGATTCAATTCCGCTTCCTTGGTTCCATCTGCTACCAGATCCACTCCCAGATATCTAAAACACTTTACTTCCTCCAGTTTTTCTCCATTCAAACTTACCTCCCAATTCACTTGACCAAACTCAGTTACCAGCTTCTGCAGTTTCTCACGTGAATCAGCCACAGCGCTGTATCTTCAGCGAACAACAAATGACTCACTTCGCATGCTCTCTCATCCACAACAGACTGCATACTTGCCCCTCTTTCCAAAACTCTTGCATTCACCTCCCTAACAACCCCATACATAAACAAATTAAACAACCATCGACACATCACACATCCCTGCCGCAAACCTACATTCACTGAGAACCAATCACTTTCCTCTCTTCCTACACGTACACATGCCTTACATCCTCGACAAAACTTTTCACTGCTTCTAACAACTTTCCTCCCACTCCATATATTCTTAATACATTCCACGGAGCATCTCCATCAACTCTATCATATGCCTTCTCCAGATCCATAAATGCTACATACAAATCCATTTGCTTTTCTAAGTATATCTCACATACATTCTTCAAAGCAAACACCTGATCCACAAATCCTCTACCACTTCTGAAACCACACTGCTCTTCCCCAATCTGATGCTCTGTGCATGCCTTCACCCTCTCAGTCAATACCCTCCCGTATAATTTACCAGGAATACTCAAGAAACTTATACCTCTGTAATTTGAGCACTCACTCTTATCCCCTTTGCCTTTGTACAATGGCACTATGCAAGCATTCCTCCAATCCTCAGGCTCCTCAGCATGAGTCATACATACATTAAATAACCTTACCAACCAGTCAACAATACAGTCACCCTCTTTTTTGATAAATTCCACTGCAATACCATCCAAACCTGCTGCCTTGCCGGCTTTCATCTTCCGCAAAGCTTTTACTACCTCTTTTCTGTTTACCAAATCATTTTCCCTAACCCTCTCACTTTGCACACCACCTCGACCAAAACACACTATATCTGCCACTCCATCTTCAAACACATTCAACAAACCTTCAAAATACGCACTCCATCTCCATCTCACATCACCAATACTTGCTATCACATCCCGATTACCCCCCTTCACCGAAGTTAGCATTTGCTCCCTTGTCTTACGCACTTTATTTACCTCCTTCGAAACATCCTTTTATTCTCCCTAAAATTTAATGAGACTCTCTCACCCCAACTCTCATTTGCCCTCTTTTTCACCTCCTGCTCCTTTCTCGTGACCTCCTGCCTCTTTCTTTTATATATATCCCACTCATTTGCATTTTTCCCATAAAAAATCGTCCAAATGCCTCTCTCTTCTCTTTCACTAATACTCTTACTTCTTCATCCCACCACTCACTACCCTTTCTAATCAACCCACCTCCCACGCTTCTCATGCCACAAACATCTTTTGCGCAAGCCATCACTGCTTCCCTAAATACATCCCATTCATCCCCAACTCCCCTTACCTCCTTTGTTCTCACCTTTTTCCTTTCTGTACTCAGTCTCTCCTTGTACTTCCTCACACAAGTCTCCTTCCCAAGCTCACTTACTCTCACCACTCTCTTCACCCCAACATTCTCTCATCTTTTCTGAAAACCCATACAAATCTTCACCTTCGCCTCCACAAGATAATGATCAGACATCCCTCCAGTTGCACCTCTCAGCACACTAACATCCAAAAGTCTCTCTTTCGCGCGCCTATCAATTAACACGTAATCCAAACACGCTCTCTGGCCATCACTCCTATTTACATACCTATACTTATGTATATCTCGCTTTTAAACCAGGTATTCCCAATCACCACTCCTTTTTCAGCACATAGATCTACAAGCTCTTCACCATTTCCATTTATAACACTGAACACCAAATGTATACCAATTATTCCCTAAACTGCCACATTACTCACCTTTGCATTCAAATCACCCATTGCTATAACCCGGTCTTGTGCATCAAAACCACTAACACACTCATTCAGCTACTCCCAAAACTCTTGCCTCTCATGATCTTTCTTCTCATGCCCAGGTGCATATGCACCAATAATGACCCATCTCTCTCCATCAACTTCCAGTTTTACACATATCAATCTAGAATTTACTTTCTTACACTCTATCACATACTCCCACAACTCCTGTTTCAAGAGTAGTGCTACTCCTTCTCTTGCTCTTGTCCTCTCACTAACCCCTGACTACTCCCAAGACACTCCCAAACCACTCTTCCCATTTACCCCTGAGGTTCGTTTCACTCAGAGCCAAAACATCGTTTCCTTTCTACAAACATACTACGTATCTCTCCTTTTTTCTCATCTCGGTTACATCCACACACATTTAGACACCCCAAACTGAGCCTTCGAGAAGGATGAGCACTCCACGTGTGACTCCTTCTTCTGTTTCCCCTTTTAGAAAGTCACATATATATATATATATATATATATATATATATATATATATATATATATATATATATATATATATATATATATATATATATATATATATATATATATATATATATATATATATATATATATATATATATATATATATATACATATATATATATATATATATATATTATTATTTATATCATATTATACTTTGTCGCTGTCTCCCGCGTTTGCGAGGTAGCGCAAGGAAACAGACGAAAGAAATGGCCCAACCCCCCCCCATACACATGTATATACATACGTCCACACACGCAAATATACATACCTACACAGCTTTCCATGGTTTACCCCAGACGCTTCACATGCCTTGATTCAATCCACTGACAGCACGTCAACCCCGGTATACCACATCGCTCCAATTCACTCTATTCCTTGCCCTCCTTTCACCCTCCTGCATGTTCAGGCCCCGATCACACAAACCTTTTTCACTCCATCTTTCCACCTCCAATTTGGTCTCCCTCTTCTCCTCGTTCCCTCCACCTCCGACACATATATCCTCTTGGTCAATCTTTCCTCACTCATTCTCTCCATGTGCCCAAACCACTTCAAAGCACCCTCTTCTGCTCTCTCAACCACGCTCTTTTTATTTCCACACATCTTTCTTACCCTTACAATACTCACTCGATCAAACCACCTCACACCACACATTGTCCTCAAACATCTCATTTCCAGCACATCCATCCTCCTGCGCACAACTCTATCCATAGCCCACGCCTCGCAACCATACAACATTGTTGGAACCACTATTCCTTCAAACATACCCATTTTTGCTTTCCGAGATAATGTTCTCGACTTCCACACATTCTTCAAGGCCCCCAGAATTTTCGCCCCCTCCCCCACCCTATGATCCACTTCCGCTTCCATGGTTCCATCCGCTGCCAGATCCACTCCCAGATATCTAAAACACTTCACTTCCTCCAGTTTTTCTCCATTCAAACTCACCTCCCAGTTGACTTGACCCTCAACCCTACTGTACCTAATAACCTTGCTCTTATTCACATTTACTCTTAACTTTCTTCTTCCACACACTTTACCAAACTCAGTCACCAGCTTCTGCAGTTTCTCACATGAATCAGCCACCAGCGCTGTATCATCAGCGAACAACTGACTCACTTCCCAAGCTCTCTCATCCCCAACAGACTTCATACTTGCCCCTCTTTCCAAAACTCTTGCATTTACCTCCCTAACAACCCCATCCATAAACAAATTAAACAACCATGGAGACATCACACACCCCTGCCGCAAACCTACATTCACTGAGAACCAATCACTTTCCTCTCTTCCTACACGTACACATGCCTTACATCCTCGATAAAAACTTTTCACTGCTTCTAACAACTTTCCTCCCACACCATATATTCTTAATACCTTCCACAGAGCATCTCTATCAACTCTTTCATATGCCTTCTCCAGATCCATAAATGCTACATACAAATCCATTTGCTTTTCTAAGTATTTCTCACATACATTCTTCAAAGCAAACACCTGATCTACACATCCTCTACCACTTCTGAAACCACACTGCTCTTCCCCAATCTGATGCTCTGCACATGCCTTCACCCTCTCAGTCAATACCCTCCCATATAATTTACCAGGAATACTCAACAAACTTATACCTCTGTAATTTGAGCACTCACCCTTATCCCCTTTGCCTTTGTACAATGGCAACATGCACGCATTCCGCCAATCTCAGGCACCTCACCATGAGTCATACATACATTAAATAACCTTACCAACCAGTCAACAATACAGTCACCCCCTTTTTTGATAAATTCCACTGCAATACCATCCAAACCTGCTGCCTTGCCGGCTTTCATCTTCCGCAAAGCTTTCACTACCTCTTCTCTTTTTACCAAATCATTTTCCCTAACCCTCTCACTTTGCACACCACCTCGACCAAAACACCCTATATCTGCCACTCTATCATCAAACACATTCAACAAACCTTCAAAATACTCACTCCATCTCCTTCTCACATCACCACTACTTGTTATCACCTCCCCATTTGCGCCCTTCACTGAAGTTCCCATTTGCTCCCTTGTCTTACGCACTTTATTTACCTCCTTCCAGAACATCTTTTTATTCTCCCTAAAATTTAATGATACTCTCTCACCCCAACTCTCATTTGCCCTTTTTTTCACCTCTTGCACCTTTCTCTTGACCTCCTGTCTCTTTCTTTTATACATCTCCCACTCAATTGCATTTTTTCCCTGCAAAAATCGTCCAAATGCCTCTCTCTTCTCTTTCACTAATACTCTTACTTCTTCATTCCACCACTCACTACCCTTTCTAACCAACCAAATATATATATATATATATTATTATACTATATTTATGTTGCTCAAGTCTAACAGAAAGATCCTTACCAGTCTGACCAACATAAAATCTATCACAGTTTCCACAAGGAACTTTATAGATGCAACCAAGAGAATTTTCTGGTGAATTCCTGATTAAGATGTTCTTTATAGTATTATTGTTGCTAAAGGCAACATTTACATTAAAGGATTTAAACAACATGGGAAGCAAAGTGAAATTATTATCAAAAGGGAGAACTAAAAGATTCTTGGTGTCAATGGGAGGTTGGGTCTCAATTCTATAAAACGATTTCTTTGCTAACTTAAGTGATTTATCAATGAAAGATCTAGGGTACTTTAACTTAGATCCAATAGAATATATCTTCTCAAACTCATCATCAATAAACTCTGGACTGCATATACATAATGCCCTTAGGAACATAGATTGAAATGATGATAATTTAACTCTGTCATGTTGAGATGAGTAATAATGGATATATGAGAATACATTGGTGGGTTTTCTGTATATGCTAAACTTAAACTTGTTTCCTTGTCTATGGATCATGCAATCTAAAAATGGTAACATACCATTATTTTCATTTTTTACAGTAAATTTGATGGAAGGTACTAAATTGTTAAGTAAGGGAAGAAATATTTGTAAATTTTCATTTGTTGGCCAAACACAAAGAACATCATCTACATACCTAAACCAATTTGCATTAGAAGGTAAGATATCCTTTAGTAATTTTGTTTCAAAAAATTCCATATAAAGATTACTTAGTACAGGTGAAAGAGTGTTACCCATTGCCATACCAAATTTTTGAGCATAATAATCTTCACTGAATTGAAATACACAGTCTTTTATACACAATTTTATCAGTTCAATGAAATTAGACTTTGAAACAGGTAAATGAATATCATCCAAGACATCAAATAAATATTCTAGAAGGTCATCAACTGGAACTTTAGTGAAAAGTGAGGAAACATCAAAGCTAACTAGTTTGAAATCAAAATTAATAAAAACTTCTTACACACACACACATTCTTCGAAGCAAACACGTGATCCACACATCCTCTACCACTTCTGAAACCACATTGCTCTTCCCCATTCTGATGTTCAGTTCATGCCTTCACCCTCACAATCAATACCCTCCCATAGAATTTCCCAGAAATACTCAACAAACTTATGCCTCTGTAATTTGAACATTCACCTTTATCCACTTTGCTTTTGTACGGTGGCAATATACTTGCATTCCGCAAATCCCCAGACACTTCACCATTATCCATACCTACATTGAATATCCTTACCAACCATTGAACCACATAGTCACCCCGTTTCATAAAAAATTCAACTGCAATATCACCCAAACCCTCCGCGTTGCCGGATTTCATCTTCAGCAAGGATTTCTTAACCAAACCATTCTCCCTGACCCTCTCACTTCGCACACCACCCCGTCCAAAACACCCTACATCTGCCACTTTATCATCGAAAAAATACTCACTCCATCTTCTCACTTCATCACTAACTGTTATCACTTCCCCACTTGCCCCATTCAACGATGTTTCCATTTGTTCTCTTGTCTTTCGCACGTTGTTTACCACCTTACAAAGAATCTTTTGTTCTCCCTAAAGTTAAATGATACTCTCACCTCAATTCTCATTTGACCTCTTTTTCAACCCTTGCACCTTCCTCTTGACCTCCTACCGCTTTCTTGCATACAGTTAACTGTCATTAGCACTCCTTCCTTGTAAGTATCGTCCAGACGCCTATCTTTTTTCTTTCAGTAACAACTTTACTTAGTCATTCCGCTACTCACTATGGTGTAACCAAGATGAGAAGAAAGGAGATATAGGTAGCATGTTTGAGGAAACAAGCCTGGATATTCTGGCTCTGAGTGAATCGATGCTCAAGCATAAAAGAGAGGAACGGTTTAGGAAAGTCTTGGGAGTAAAGTCACGGGTTCGAGAGAGGACAAGAGCTAAGGAAGGAATAGCACTACTCCTGAGGCAGAAGTTGTCGAAGTGCATGATAGAGAGTACGGAAGAAAATTCTTGATTGCAGTGGGTAAAACTGAAAATGAATGGAGAGAGATGGGTGATTATTGGTGATTATGCACCTGGTCATGAGAAGAAAGATCATGAGAGGCAAGTGTTTTTGGGAGCAGCTAGGTGACTGTGTCAGCAGTTTCGGTGCACGAGACCGGGTAGCAGTGATGGGCAATTTTAATCCAAAGGCGAGTAATGTGGCAGTTGATGGTATAATTGGTGTACATGGGTATTCACTGTGAATGAAAATGGTGAAGAGCTTGTGGATTTGCGTGCTGAAAAAAGAGGTTATTTTGAATACCTGGTTTAAAAAGAAAAATATACATAAGTATACGTATATGAATAAAAGAGATGGTCAAAGGGCATTTCTAGATTACATGTTAATTGAAAAGTGTGTAGAAGAGAAACTTTTTGGATATCAATATGCTGTGGAGGTGAAGGAAATTATTTGTAGAGCTTTTCGAAAAGAAGAGGGAATGTTGGGGAGAAGAGATTGGTGAGAGTAAGTAAGCTTGGAAAGGAGACTTTGTGAGGAAGTACAAGGAAAGATTGAGTGATGAACGGCATAAGGTGAAAGCAAATGGCGCAAGGGGAGTAGGTAAGGAATGGGATGTATTTGGGGGAAGCAGTAATGGCCTGTGCAAAAGATGCATATGGCATGAGAAAGGTGGGAGGTGGGCAGATTAGAACGAGTAGTGAGTGGTGGGATGAAGAAGTAAGGTTGTTAGTGAAAGAGAAAAGAGAGGCATTTGGACGATACGTGCAAGGAAGGAGTTCAAATAGTTTGGAGATGTATAAGAGAATGCGGCAGGAGGTCAAGAGGAAGGTGCAAGATTGAAAAAGAAGGCAAATGAGAGTTGGAGTGAGAGAGCATTATTAGACTTTAAAGAGAATTTAAAAATGTTTTGGAAGGAGGTACATAACGTGAATAAAACAAGAGAACAAATTGGAAAATCGGTGAAGGGGGCAAGGAGGGAAGTGATAAGTTAGTGATGAAATGACGAGGATGGATTGAGTATTTTGAAGGTTTGCTTAATCTCTCTTATGATAGTATGGCAGATGTAGGGCGTTTTGGTTGGGGTGGTTTGCGATGTGAGAAAGTCAGAGAGAGTGGTTTGGTGAAGAAAGAAGAGCTGGTGAGAGCTTTGCAGAAGATGAAATCCGGCAAGAGGGTGGGTTTGGATGATATTACAGCTGAATTTATTAAGAAAGGGGTGACTGTTGTTGACTGATTAGTAAGGATATTCAATATGCATATATGGATGATGGAGAAGTGCCTGGGGCTTGGCGGAATACATGCATAGTGCCACTGTACAAATGCAAATGGGATAAAGGTGAGTGTTCAAACTACAGAGGCATAAGTTTGTTGAGTATTCCTGGGAAATTGTAGAGGAGGGTAATGATTGAGAGAGTGAAGGCATGTACAGAGCATCAGACTGGGGAGGAGCAATGTGGTTTCAGAAGTGGTAGAGGATGTGTTGATCAGGTGTTTGCCTTGAGGAATGTGTGTGAGAAATACTTAGAGAAACAGGTGGATTTGTATGTGGGATTTGTGGATCTTGGTATAGCATGTGTCAGGGTGGATAGTGATGCTTTGTGGAAGATCTTAAGAGTAAACGGTATGAGAGGTAATCTGCTCAAAACAGAGAGAAGCATAGACGACAAAATTCATGCTAAGCGAGTTACATCGCATGTTATTCACTAGATTCCGTGTATATGCACAGGTTGGCGGCGGTGGAGACGGGGCGATGGAAACGGTGAGGGCGTGCCCGTCTCCCCTTTGAGGAGCGTTGATGTATTTTAGGCCTTATCCAAACAGAAACATGTGGTAGGAACAATTAGAAGAAAGTATAATATTATGAGATTGCAAGACCTTTTTGGGAAAGGTATTACTCACGTAACGTCATGCAAATTGATTCATGATATTTTACTGTTGAATAAATAATGGTATTAACTTAGTAATTTAAGTTAGGATTATCTTAATCTTCTGTAATGTGTTCCATTATTTTGAGAACAATAGATGTTTTGTTTTAAATCATATTGTCAAATTCCTTTATGTATTTCATGAAATGTAATATATTATTTGTAACTAAAGCTGTGATCAATAAACTATCTATGTATCTCTCTATCTATTTATCTATGTCTGTCTGGTGACTGTGTACCCTTTACCCTGTCAGGTGTGGCTGTGTATCTGCCTGGTGAGTGTGTCCCCTTTACCCTGGCAGGTGTGGCTGTGTATCTGCCTGGTGACTGTGTACCCTTTACCCTGTCAGGTGTGGCTGTGTATCTGCCTGGTGACTGTGTACCCTTTACCCTGGCAGGTGTGGCTGTGTATCTGCCTGGTGACTGTGCTGGTGGGTCCGCTTCTTTACATGGTGACTCGCCTGCTGGTGGTGTACCTGGACGAGGAAGACAGTGTCCACTATTCCCTACAAAGCTTCAGCTTCAACATGTACAGGAACCTGATGGTTCAGGGCAACCGGATCACCTCCCACCGCTGGTCCCTACGTTTCATCTTCATCACCTGGTACTTCTTTTCCTTCTATATACAAGGTATATATAAAACACTAGAAGATTAGTGATCTTTTACTTATTATATTACCTGTCACGTGTTACGAACCTCATCCCTTATGGGTATATAATCAGCCCATAGTCCCAATATCGGCTTCTGTTAACAGAGAGATTTGGGCTTGACGCAGATTCCCTTAACATCTGACTAACATCTACCAGATGACGCCCGCTTGATATATATACACTTCTCCCACTACCAACACTGGTCAAATACCAAACACAGTGGTAATAAAGTTATGAAAATATATTTACATCAACAACAATAAACATATGCTCTATATGAAATCAAAAAAAGAATTCCTCTTAATATAATGATCTCCCACTATTCATTTTACTTAGCAAATCTTAGGCAAATACCTGGCCTGAGTTTACAATATATTTCCTTGAAATCACTAGATGTGTACGGATGATATACATATACCCAACAGCGTTGTGCCACATCCAACCCAAAGGCTATTCAGAGGGAGACCGCGAACAGAACATAAACATTCCAACATTTATCTACTCTTGTATACAAGAACTTCCCATTCTTCTATCTTATCTCTTACATATTTCTTGGTCTTCTATGAATTGTAATAAAATGAGCAATATCTACTACTAGTTCATCAACAATAAGATAAACAAAATTTCATACTGTGACATACACAAATAGATTTTTCAAAAGAATATAATGTACGTTAGATAGAAAAAATGAGCATGTAATGGGTAACAAAAACAACTATTAGAAATAAGGGGAGCTAATTGTAACATATGACATTAGCAACAATATATATATATATATATATATATATATATATATATATATATATATATATATATATATATATATATATATATATATATATATATATATATATATATATATATATATATATATATATATATATATATATATATATATTATATATATATATATATATATATATATATATATATATATATATATATATATATATATATATATATATATATATATATATATATATATGGGGAGGTGAGAACAGGTAGTGGTAATGTGAGAAGAAGATGGAGTGAGTATTTTGAAGGTTTGTAGAATGTGTTTGATGATAGAGTGGCAGATATAGGGTGTCTTGGTCGAGGTGGTGTGCAAAGTGAGAGGGTTAGGGAAAATGATTTGGTAAACAGAGAAGAGGTAGTAAAAGCTTTGCGGAAGATGAAAGCCGGCAAGGCAGCAGGTTTGGATGGTATTGCAGTGGAATTTATTAAAAAAGGGGGTGACTGTATTGTTGACTGGTTGGTAAGGTTATCTAATGTATGTATGACTCATGGTGAGGTGCCTGAGGATTGGCGGAATGCGTGCATAGCGCCATTGTACAAAGGCAAAGGTGATAAGAGTGAGTGCTCAAATTACAGAGGTATAAGTTTGTTGAGTATTCCTAGTAAATTATATGGGAGGGTATTGATTGAGAGGGTGAAGGCATGTACAGAGCGTCAGATTGGGGAAGAGCAGTGTGGTTTCAGAAGTGGTAGAGAATGTGTGGAACAGGTGTTTGCTTTGAGGAATGTATGTGAGAAATACTTAGAAAAGTAAATGGATTTGTACGTAGCATTTATGGATCTGGAGAAGGCATATGATAGAGTTGATAGAGATGCTCTGTGGAAGGTATCAAGAATATATGGTGTGGGAAGCAAGTTGTTAGAAGTAGTGGAAAGTTTTTATCGAGGAGGTAAGGCATGTGTACGTGTAGGAAGAAAGGAAAGTGATTGGTTCTCATTGAATGTAGGTTTGCGGCAGGGATGTGTGATGTCTCCATGGTTGTTTCATTTGTTTATGGATGGGGTTGTTAGGGAGGTGAATGCAAGAGTTTTGGAAACAGGGGCAAGTATGCAGTCTGTTATGGATGAGAGAGTTTGGGAAGTGAGTCAGTTGTCGTTCGCTGATGATACAGCACTGGTGGCTGATTCATGTGAGAAACTGCAGAAGCTGGTGACTGAGTTTGGTAAAGTGTGTGAGAGAAGAAAGTTGAGAGTAAGTGTGAATAAGAGCAAGGTTATTAGGTACAGTAGGATTAAGGGTCAAGTCAATTGGGAGGTAAGTTTGAATGGAGAAAAACTTGAGGAAGTAAAGTGTTTTAGATATCTGGGAGTGGATCTGGCAGCGAATGGAACAATGGAAGCGGAAGTGAATCATAAGGTGGGGAGGAGGCGAAAATTTTGGGAGCCTTGAAGAATGTGTGGAAGTCGAGAACATTATCTCGGAAAGCAAAAATGGGTGTGTCTGAAGGAATAGTGGTTCCAACAATGTTGTATGGTTGCGAGGCGTGGGCTATGGATAGTTGTGCGGAGGACGGTGGATGTGCTGGAAATGAGATGTTTGAGGACAATATGTGGTGTGAGGTGGTTTGATCGAGTAAGCAATGTAAGGGTGAGAGAGATGTGTGGTCATAAAAAGAGTGTGGTTGAGAGAGCAGAAGAGGGTGTTTTGAAATGGTTTGGTCACATGGAGAGAATGAGTGAGGAAAAATTGACCAAGAGGATATATGTGTCAGAGGTGGAGTGAACGAGGAGAAGTGGGAGACCAAATTGGAGGTGGAATGATGGAGTGAAAAAGATTTTGAGCGATCGGGGCCTGAACATGCAGGAGGGTGAAAGGCGTGCAAGGAATAGATTGAATTAGAATGATGTGGTATACCGGGGTCGACATGCTGTCAATGGATTGAACCAGGGCATGTGAAGCGTCTGGGGGTAAACAATGGAAAGTTCTGTGGGGCCTGGATGTGGAAAGGGAGCTGTGATTCGGTGCATTATTACATGGCAGCTAGAGACTGAGTGTGAACGAATGGGGCCTTTGTTGTCTTTTCCTATTGCTACCTCGCACACATGAGGGGGGAGGGGGTTGTTATTCCATGTGTGGCAAGGTGGCGATGGGAATGAATAAAGGCAGACAGTATGAATC